>NC_028646.1:55490668-55493209 GCF_001406875.1 Solanum pennellii | reverse complement strand
CCCCCCCCAAACCAAACACTCATTCCCCAGAAAAATTTGGTATTATTTTATTTTTAAAAAATAAAAAATCCTACCCAATCTTATTTAACTCCCGCTCGTAATTTATCTATTTACTAGGTAGTGCTTCACATGAGATTGAACTATTTTTTTAAGCTTCCATATGACGATTCGGTAATATTTGTATTTTCAATATATACAATACATTGTCAAGAACAATATATCTTAAGGGCAAAGAGTTCCATTGAAATCTTAAATTGCCAG
Organism: Solanum pennellii; assembly: GCF_001406875.1. Classification (NCBI taxonomy): domain Eukaryota; kingdom Viridiplantae; phylum Streptophyta; class Magnoliopsida; order Solanales; family Solanaceae; genus Solanum; species Solanum pennellii. The sequence goes on along the minus strand of NC_028646.1, from coordinate 55,492,948 downwards.
ATTTTTTTAATTTTTATTTTTGTTATACAAACATTATGAGTCATAGAGAGATTTTAAGTATAAAAAAGAAATCTAAGAAAAATCTCCATGGAAATAGTTGGTCAGAAGTAAAACACTCTCAAGTAAAGAACATCACATCCATATAAGAACATAATTAACTAAATTCAAATGGAGGACCTTCGGTTCGTTTCTTATGAAACTTCATCAATCTCTTTTTTATTATAGTATGTCATATCATTGATAAGTTAAAAATGACTCTAAAATTTTTAGCATCATAAATGTTTTTCTTCATTATCTTAGAATAATCATTACTATTCTCAGGATTGAAGTGAAGAAATAGGGAAAAACTTTTACTTGTAGAGTCTTGGAAGGAACTGATAATAAACCAAGCTTATTTTATGAGCTTTTTTTCGAGCCTTTGTATCTACTTTTTCTTCATTATCTGCTAGAATATAATTTAGTAATATGCTACTTGTGGCAAGCAAGAGAGCAATATGTTTAGTTCTTTTAACAAACATCATCATTGGTTCCATTTTAGTTATCTCATATTTGTTGTTGTACGCTATCAAATACAGCACAATCCAAAAACAATTTTTCAAAAGTATATGAAGAAACATGCAGAAAGGGACACAAGAGAAGATAAATTTTCAATAATCCTCAATGAAATTTCTAATTGAGATAAAAAAAAGGCACCAAAATAGTAAAAAAAAATTGCAAGAGGTACATGAATCACAATGACTTACGGTAAAAGATCAAGCTTCATGAAATAGGAGGAAGAAAACTTTGAGTAATGGAACACGCTTCATAAGAAGGTTAATTAATATATTTGAATTTGATTCCCTATAGCAAAAAAACCCCGGCAAATAACAGTAGCATAAATAAAAGTTTTGTTTACTAAAGAACCAAATGTAATGAATTCAACCATTTCAACGTCATGAGTGGTGATTTGAGAGGTCAAGAGCAGTAGTGTCGCACTGCAATTAAAATCAATTTTTTTTGTGTATATGAAGAAACTGTAGAAAGGGACGAAACAGAAGATCAATTTTTAGACTTCCTCTTTACTTTGTAAAACTCTTATTATTAGCAACTTCTTTAATTTAAAATTCTCTTGAATTTCTGTTATCATGTTTATGCATTTTGAGTGGCCTTTGCAAGGTTTCTCGTGGTCCTATACGTCATGTTACTCATGGAGTCTACCTTGAGTCGTGAAATCCTTCTAGGAAAAAAAAACTCAGTTATGGTTAGAAATTCTGAAACAAACACCCAACAGTACTCCCCTTTGGCTAGGATTTCTAACAACTTAAATTTGTTCCACCTTTTTGTTATAATTTTTTAACAAGTTAAATATCCATCTCCAAGATATCCCCCAATAAATCTGTCTCCACTCTATGTAACATTATGATAAAAATTTTCAGACTGGATTTTTTGCTATCGTCAAATAGGTTGTGGTTAGAAGTGAACACGCCAAGACAAACACTCATTTTTAAACTTGTTCCGATAGCACTTGTTAGGATCAAAATAATAAAGTGTCATGCATAATTATCTAGAAGAACACACCTCAAAAGACATTAAATAGGAAGACAGAGGACAAATATGTCAAAAGAGACACAAATATTTAACGTGGTTTAGTTAATTAACCTAATCCATAAGAGGAGAGGAAAGGAGAAATACACTACATAAAATAGAATAGTAGAGATCGAGAAAAGTAACCTCACAAATTTAATTGGAATAAAAAATACTCGTACACGTGATAATGTAATGTATGTGTGTCAAAATTTCTTCCCCCCAAAAAAACTCCTCTTAGGATAAATTGTGTTGCCATGTTAGAAGGAATGATCCTCTATCTATAGAGTCATAAGCCTTTTCTACAAAGACAAAATCGAGCCAAATATGAAAACTTCATATTTTTCTTTTAGGAAAAAGAAAACTTAATGAGATTACTGGAAAAAGTACTCATGAACTATTCCCTTTTTTGGAGTTTCATACATAACCTTTTGAGAGTGTGAGTTTCATACCTAAACTAACACTTCTTTGTTTGAGAAACAAACTTTTCTCTTATATAACATTCTCATCATAGTTTTGTAATACACTTTTTATTTTTAAAAATTATCACTTCACACTCTACATGGACAAAACATTCCACATTGACAAAAATTAAATAAATTATTTGTATTAGTTAAAATTAAAGATTGAAAAATTATTATCGCAAAAAATAATATTTTTGTATGAAGTAAAATGTAAAATATTTTTCTTACTCCACTCAATCACTTCCTCTAACCC
>NC_028646.1:55480881-55490031 GCF_001406875.1 Solanum pennellii | reverse complement strand
ATAAATACTAATTTAGAAATTAGTTAATTTTTCAAAAGAAATTGTACTCACTCCATCTGACCCTCCGCTTTCAATTTTTTCTCGTTTTGCGTTAGATATATACATATAAAAATATTTTTACTTGTTGAGACACAATTTTTTTATTTATGTTATGTTCGGTACACAAGTAGAAAAACATTCCTAAAATATATCTACATATTTAATACAAAACAAGAAAAAAAACGCACACAATACGCACGAACGTACGCACACGTGCGCACACAGCCTACGTGGCGCCACCACAAATCAGAATTTCTTTTTAATTTATCTATTTTCAAACTAACATTCCTCTTTAATGAAAATTTGTGACTTATGAAAAGTAGTGACTTTTATGAAATGTTATGACTTTTTTGAAAAGTTGTAACTTCTATGAAAAGTTGTGACTTTTATGAAGAGTTGCGACTTTTATGCAAGAAATGTGACATTTATGAAAGATTGTTACCTTTTCGAAGAGTTGTAACTTTTCAAAAAGACACAATAAGAATTTGTTCACACTACCATTTGTTATCTATGAATAGAGGGATTTTCTTCCACTACTATTAGTAGGATTTTTTTCCACTATAGGGTAGTCAAATTCAAATTCATTAATTAAGCTTCTTAAGTTTGTTTCATTCCTCCTATTTCGTGGAGCTTTATCTTTACTTTAAGTCATGTGATTCATGTTACTATGACAATTCTCTTACAGGAAAATAACTACTAATAAAAGGAAATAACTACTACTAAAAAGAAATAATTCATGTTGTAACTATTGGATGACTAAAGAGTGATAACACATAGCCAAGAAAGTGTGAATCTGGAGTGTTGGACCCTACAGTTTTCTTATAAGAATGTAGGCAAGAGTATGCATTAGTACATAAATGTATCAAGTAATATAGAAATGCATAAAACATGTGAAATCATCTTAAAAGGACATTTTCATGATATGCAATGACCAAGCTAAAACATGAAATAAAATAGTTAGAAAACATAAGTCATAAAATATGGTCAATGCAAGTTAACATCTTTAAACATTCATGAGATACTTCTAAAAGTAACCTTAGTTCATTATTGTTGGAGATTTACCTTTAATTGACATGTAAGACCATGTGAGATATTAACATACAATCTGGTGTATACCCCACATCAAAAAGGGGTGTCGTACTTGCCAAGGTAAGACCATGAACTTCTAGCTTATGTGGATCCACTAGTTAATGTCAATCTACGACAATCATCATATAGGGGCACATAGTTATGAGATAAGGATATTTCTACAAGAAATCCAACCTCTCCAAATGATAGAGCTTACATCTCAATATCCTCTTAGTGATAAGCGTAAATCTTACGGAACAGTCATTATTTTAACTTGTCTTTATTATTTTTGAAAGGGCACACCATATTTCTAATCCAATCTAAGTCATATATCATCCATGAAAAGGTACAATTAAGCAACCAATCCAAGTTAGTATTTCTTAAGGTTTAAAATTGACCCTTTTTTAATAGCATGCTGACTTGGCAAATGATGAGTCCATAAAATTGGACAAATGGCTTCATCTTATTAGTCCACCTATTTTTTTTAAAATTCCAGCCCAACGACCTGACCCATCTATCTACAAAATCTCAAACCCACCCACAAACCCATTTACATATTACCCTAACAAATACTTGAAATCAAATGGTACCATGATTCTTAGCCTTTTTTTAAGTAGCCACCTAGGATGGATAATAACAACATTTTCCAAGATGGTCCCGGGTGGTTCTGACTTTGTTCTACCTATCTTTGTGTGGAGCTCAATAAGCATCATTAAAGCAAATTCATGATTATTGTACTTATTTGTAAAGCCATCAACATAACAACTTATTACATTGTTAACAACTTCAATTATCTTCTTATAGAAATAATTCAGCTACGTGTTAACTAATATACGATAAAAACATTTCACGGGCTATATGCTTGAAATCCTCTGCTAGTTGCAATTCTGCTGTCACGCCCCGAGCTACACTCGAGACATGGACACAAGATCTAGGACATAAAATTATCCCAAGCTAACCCTACTGGCATATGATCATGATCATACTAACGATAATAAACTGATGCGGAAGCTAAATCATAATTAAAATGAAAATATGGGGAATACACACATACTATAACTGAGATATGTGAAAACTAGTGAATTTAATACAAAGAAGATATAAACTTAATAATTAGATAAAACAAACTATATCTGAAAATAACCTCTAACTGACTAGAAATACTGAAACAGGCCCCAAAATTGAAATTAAAGGACCAAAATTATTGTAAAGAAACCCATGACTATTGTCCTCAGAGAATGAGGACTCACCAGTGATTCTGATGAACTGGAGATCGGCGATCGATCTAAGCGTGGCTGGATGCTGAGAACCTGAACCTACATCACGAGAAGATGTAGTTAGCGTATGTGCCAGTACTTGAAAGGTACTGAGCATGAAGGATTTAGTAAAGCTGAAATAATACATAACTGAACAAGCACAAAAACTAGTATAATATTATGAACATGATATACTGAATGCTGAGCTAACGGGATGCAATGACCAAATTTATAACATGCTGAGACTGAATATTGACTGATTGTAAATATGGTCAATGCAATAGAATCTGACTGAATTGTGGGAGCTACTAATAACCGATAATAAAACTATATGAGCTAAATGTGGAGTCTGATGCATATGCCCCATAAAGAAGACCCAATATACCCTGCTAGAGTTATCAAGGCATGCTGGCGTGATCACTAAACTAATGCCCAAAGAGGGGACTTACAACCTACTTTGCTAGTAGTTCTGGACTATTTGGGTATGCTGAACACTAGTCCAATTAGGTGTGATGTTACTCCCAATGAATTAAGGGGTCATTTGTTTACGATATAACTTACATTTTGTTCATGTATAAAATAATGTATTAAGTAATACTATGTTTGGTAGAATTTTTTTTAGGTAGAAAAGCCAATATAACTTATACCATATTTGGTTGCATTTTTGTAGTCCTGCATAATTAATACCAACATAACTTATGAGGGAATCTATGTATAAAGTTATGCAGGGTAGAAGGTGGAATAAGTTATGTGTGTATTAGTTATACATGTATTAAAGTAATAAATAACATATTTACCCTATTAATTTCTTTTATTATTTTTAATTGGAAACTTTATTGTTTTCCTATATATAAGTTTGTTGTTTTTATTTCTTTTTTATCTTTAGAACATTTTTATTTCTTTTAATTTTTTTAATGGGAAACTTTATTGTTTCCTATCAACATGTGTTGTTTTTATTTCTTATTATATATATATTATTTTCATTCCATTTTATGTACTTGCAGTTTTGATTGATATATGCAAATATATATATATTTTTAATATTAGAAATTGATTGTATATTCTAATGGTACATATCCTAATCAAATATTAACATTATATATTATTCAATATATTTCAAATTTTATTAGCATGTATTATTATTTCGTAAAAGATATATATTAATAATTTACAACAAGTTTAATATTCAATAGTTAATAATTCATGTATTGTAATCTATAAACCCTGCATAACTAATGCCCGGCATAGCTAATATATGCATAGCTAATGTCTGCATGACTAAACCCTGCATAGTTAATTCCTGCATAACTAAACCCTACATAGAGAAGACCTGCATAACTCTAACCAGTAACCATACAACCCCTATGTAATTAACACATTATGATTGAATTTCTATAAGTTACTGGATAGCTCAAACTGAACATGCAAACTGAGAATGCAACAATTAAACTTATATTGATGCATTAATAGTTGAGCTATGTATAATTGAATAACTGAAATATCTGAGCTAGCATGTGTAATTCAAGAACTAAAGAAATACATAGATGGGGTTCTAAAATTCGTGTAATAAACTAAATATTAATGTAGTAATCTGATTTGGATCATTCTAATAGCTAAGAACCCAAAAATTCTAACATTTAATAAACCCTAGGTCTAGTCATAATAAGGGAATGAAGAAACTGACTGAAAAATTGGGATCTAATGGGTGAAAGGAACCGACTAGTGAAGTCCCACGTAATTGGTGAGGAATTCCACGGAGAAATCTTTTGATTTCAGGGTCAGAATTGATGGAAACTTGATGCGTTCTTGAACTAAGATTCTTAACCTTTTTCTCCTCAATTGCTTCTAATTTTCTAAGTTTTAATTAGTGATTTGACTTAGGTAAGTTCTAGTTATGTTTATAGGCTTAAAATGACTGGAATCTCATTATTTAGGGTCTAAATTATGTAGCTTAAGGGCTAAATGAATAAGGAAAGGACAAAAAGACCCCTAACTCAAAAGTTGTCGGAGTTACTAACGGAATCAACTGACGAACGATAAGTCAACTGACTGTCCGTACTAGTCGACCGTCATTCGCGACGGTGTAATAAAAGTCTGTTGGCCCATTGACAGAGTCGACTGACGGACCTTAATCTGACTGACGGTCCATATTGGTCAACTATCGTTCACGACTGAGGATTAAAAACCTGACTGGCCCATCAATGGAGTCGACTAACGGACCATAAGTTGACTGACGATCCGTACTGGATGATAGTAATTCACGATTGAGGACTTAAAGGTCACTGGACCATTGACGAAGTTGACTGGTGGACCGTAAGTCAACTGACGATCCGTAGTTGGCTCGCACTAACACCTGCAACTTCTAGTATTTTGTATTTTTGGTTAGTTTTGGATGCGGGGTGTTACATTATATTCCCCTTGGGACCATTTGTCCTTGAATGATGAATAAAATATTTGAGTATGGAGGGAAGGAGATGTAATCCCTATTACTAAGCACTGAGTACTCAATTTATGGGTGAACTAAGTTCCAAGAACATGAACATACACTGAAAATGCAAGTACAAACTGAAGGAACATGATACTAAGACTGAATTTGCGCTTCAATGACTGAAAAATTGATGAAGAACTATTTCCTAAAGATGTAGCGGAATCAGAAATAGGTGAGGATTTCATGCCCGTTTCTGCTTCCCAAGTTGCTCTCTTTACGGACTGACTCCTCCACAATCCTTAACTGAAGTGACTTCTTTACTTATCAACCTTCTAACATAACGGTTAATAATCTCAACTTGTACATACTCTTACGAAAGAATATCTTCATAACCACACTCTCTAATGGCACTATGGAGGCCGAATCACTTACACACTTATTCAACAGCGAGATGTGGAAGACTGGATGTATTGTTGCTAGTTTTTCTGGAAAATCTAACTCATATGCAACCTTGCCAATCCTTTTCAAGATCTTGTAATGTCTTACATATCTAGTACAGAGCTTCCCTATCTTGTCAAATCTCATCACCCCCTTCATAGGTGACACTTTCTAGAAAATCCAATCATCAACATGAACTCTAGTTCCATTCTCCTCACATTTTCATAAGACTTCTAATGACCCTGGGTTGCCTTAAGTCTTTCTCTAATGAGTTGCACTTTCTCCATAGAATAATGGATTGAATCTGCTCCTGTCAAAGTTGCTTCACCTACTTCAAATAAAACAAAAGGAGATCTACTTCTGTGCGCATATAGTGCCTCATAAGAGGCCATCTAAATGTTGGAATAGTGGTTATTATTGTAGGCGAACTCAATAAGAGGAAGGCGATCATATGAACTACCCTTGAAATCGATCACACAAGCTCTCAACATATCCTCTAGGGTCTGAATGGTACGCTCTGCCTGTCTATCCGTTTGCAGATGAAATGTTGTGTTAAGATTAACCTGAGTACCAAGACCCTTCTTAAATGACTTCCAGAAATGAGAGGTACACTTAGGACCTCTATCTGAGATGATAGACAAAGGGACCCCATGAAACCTCACAATCTTATTAATGTAAATCTTAGCATAATCCTTCGCTAAATTTGTAGTCCTGACCGCCAAAAAAATGAGAAAACTTAGTCATCCTATCCCTATCACCCAAATGGAGTCATTTTGTGTGCTAGTATGAGGTAACACTGTAATTAGATCCATATTGATCACTTCACACTTCCAAATAGGAATGTCGATCACTTGATTCATACTCCCCGATTTTTGGTGTTCTATCTTCACTTGCTGGAAATCGGGGCACTTACTCACAAAATCTGCTATATCCCTTTTCATGTCATTCCACCAAAAGACTTTTCGCAGATCGCGGTACATCTAAGTGGCGCCTGGATAAATAGATTATCTAGAGTTATGGGATTCTACTACAATATGTTGTCTCAAGTCACCCACATCAGGAACACACAATTTACCCTAATAACAAAGTACACCATCTTCCCCTTGGGAGAGAACCTCCATTCTCTGATTGCACAATGCACCCGTAAGTTCCAAAAAAGATTGGATCACTGTCTTGATTTTCCTTAACCTCCACTACCAAAGAAGATTCTGCCCCATTTTGAACTGGTACACCACTTTCTGATATGCTTATAAGGAGAACTTCCAAGCGAGCAACTCTTTGAACATCCTTAACTGGTTGCTTTCTTTCTTCCTCAACATGGGATATCATACCCATAGATAATCTTTTAAGAGAATCTGCTACTACATTCGCCTTACCAGGATGGTAATGCATACTCATATCATAATCCATAAGGAACTCAAGCCATCTCATCTGGAGAAGATTCAACTCTCTTTAGGTGAACACATATTGAAGGCTTTTATGGTCTGAACACATCTATGTGAACACCATACAAGTAGTGTCTCCAGATCATGAGTGCAAAGACCATAACTGCAAGATCGAGGTCATGAGTTGCATAGTTTTTCTCACGCACTTTAAGTTGTCTAAAAGCATAAGCTATAACCTTATCTGTCTACATCAACACATAACCTAGGCAAACTCTAGATGCATCACAATAGATCACATAGACATCTGAACCCTCTGGTAGAATCAAGACAGGAGTTGTAGACAATCTAGTTTCCAATTTTGCAAAGATTTTTTCACAATTGTCTTACCATCAAAACTTGACCATCTTTTGAGTTAACCTAGTCAATGGTGAGGCTATGGATGAAAATCCATCCACAAACTTGCTGTAATAACTTGCTAAACCCAAGAAACTTCTGACATCTGTAGCATAGGTAGGTCTGGGTCATTGTTTCGTTGTTTCTATCTTCTCGAATTACTTCACTAGAAATAATATGCCCAAGGAAAGCAACTGATTGTAATCAAAACTCACATTTGCTAAATTTTGCAAATAACTGGCGATCTTTGAGAGTTTGCAGAACAACCCTCAAATGACTCACATGTTCTTCCTCATTCTTAGAGTAAATGAGGATATAATTAATAAAGACGATAACAAACAAGTCCAAGTAATGATTGAACACTTTGCTCATCAAATCCATGAAAATTATAGGAGCATTGGTTAATTTAGTGACATAACTACAAATTCATAATGACCATACCGAGTTTTGAAGGTTGTCTTTTGAATGTCACTATCTCTAACCCTAAGTTAATGAAAAACGTCTTTGAGATCTATCATTGAGAAATGGCTAGCACCTTGAAGTTGGTCAAACAAGTCATCAATCCTTGGGATGGGATACTTATTCTTGATTGCGACCTTGTTCAACCTGTATCCCTATTTTATTTCCACCGAGTGTACCAAATATGAGCCACATCTTTTAGCTAGTATGATGCCAACTCAACACATTCATTTCGAGTAACCTCCATCACCTCAAAGATCTACTTGATCTCATCTAAGAAACTTTGAGGATCCTCACCAGTCTGTGATTCTAAAAACTCAGGCGATTCATCCTAACAAAGTCACGGATCCTATATATGGTTGATCATCATTAACATCATAGAAGCTTTAACCCGCTTACTTTTTTGGTTGGCGCACTATGAGCCAACATCTGAATGGCATCCCTGAATTCTGCATTGTACACTTTCTCATCTAGGACTGGAGGACCTGCCTTGCGTTCCTAGCATTCACATTCGTGGAGTTAGCTCTACGAGGAGGCATAATCACTGAAATGCCAAACGTCGAGTTAGAATGGAATTAGATCATACCTTACGCACAATAATAGTAACAAGCAAACGAAGATTTTTTCAAAAACACTTTGTAGCCTCTTCTAAATAGATGTGGTGCACTTCACACCCATGAAATGGACTCCACTTAGTTCGACTTTTCAGACACCCAAGGATAAATAAACCTAGTGCTCTGATACCAAGTTTGTCACACCCTGAGCTATCCCTGAGACGCGGACAAGGGAACTTGGACCACAAATTATCACAACTAACCCTGCTGAAATGATCATGAGCATATTAAATATGATAAACTAATGTAGAAACTAAACCATAATTAGAATGAAAAGATGGGAAATCTCCATATACTATCACTAAGATATATGAAAAATTATGAGTTTAATAAGGGTAAAATTTCAATTATCCTAAATATTTAATTATTAATTCATTAATATGGTGGAGGGGCAATTTAGGTAGATAGGGCCGAAATTGACCCTTTGAGCGAAATCTTGCTCCACCCGGGTTCGAGCCTTGGTGGGAGCAATGATTTAAATTGATTTATTTTATCTAGTGTATTAATTTAATTAATTAATATTTAATTAATGATTAAATAAAAAGAAAAAAAATTAGATTTTATTTATTAATTAAAGATAAATCCTAATTTGACTAAGTCTCTCCCTAATATCCTAATCCTAAGTTAACACTCTCACACGTTTCTCATCACTTCTGTCTCACTCACGATCTACCTTTAACAAGAAAACAAGAGCAGAATGTCAAATACAAAATTTCATCAACAACTTGAAAGCTAAAAACTCAAAAGCAAAACAAGATTAAAAAGAAAGGTAAAAATCAATTTCTCGATGGATGTTTCTTGTGGTTTCGGTGGTGAGACGTTGGCTTAGTGGGGAAATAGGCAGCACGTTGAATCACTTTTGAACAACTTCAGTGTCACGACCCAAAACCGAGCCGCGACTGGCACCCACACTTACCCTCCTATGTGAGCGAACCAACCAATCTAAACACTAACATTTCAATATAATATCAACAGAAAATAATGCGGAAGACTTAAACTCATTAATAAAAACCAATTCAATAACTTCTAAAATTCAACATCTATTATTCCCCAAAATCTGGAAGTCATCA
>NC_028646.1:55369018-55479581 GCF_001406875.1 Solanum pennellii | reverse complement strand
GCCTGCGACGGTCCGTCCTGCTGCTCCGTCATAGAGTTCAGAGACTCAATTCCTGTGGAAGATGTGTGACGGTCCGTCGTGCCCACGACGGTCTGTCCTGCCATTCCGTTACGAAGTTCAGAGAGTCGATTTCAGTACCCAAATTTCAGAATTCTAAGTGTTCTGGAACGAGACCCCCTCGACGGCCCGTCGTGCCCATGACGGTCCGTCGTGGGTTCCGTCGACTCAGACAGTTTTCCCAGAAATAAAATATGCTGCTTAAAACGACTAAACAGGTCGTTACATTCAGTTATGGTTTTTCTTTTCTCTTGGTCCCTTAACCAAGAGACCCTTAAGGTTCAGTTTAATCGCACTTGAAAAACTAAGGTTGTCCCCGTTGCATGCCCTTGTCATTAGATCCTTTGAAAGATTCAAAGCATGTGTTGGTATGTCTTCTGGTAGATAATTGTAGGTCTTGTTGTGATTATGTGTTGAATATGTATTTGGAAATTATGTAAGGAATGAAAGATGTATTCCGGAAAAGTGTATTAAGTTAGCTGTTTGAGCATGTGTGTGCTGTAAATTAACTATGTTGCTGCCTGAAACTTGTATGTTAAAATGGTTGTGTTTCAAGTGTATGAAAATGTTAAAAGTGTGATGTTCATATAAGGATGATGTTGCTGATTAAACGTTGCCCGAAATACTCCAAGAATAAACATAAACACTTGAGAGAAAGATGGATCGAAAGATACCAAATTTCCAGATTGCTGGAAATTGTTGGTCTCGGCATAAGATTGGAAAATGAGCTATGTTTTAAAAAAATTTAAAATATGAGGTCATCGGGGATTTAACCCAAGACCTCACCAAATGCAAATTACATAAAAATTTAATGAGAAAAACGAAAAAGAAAATTAAATGTGGTGAGTGGGGATTGAACCCACAACCTCTTGAATAGATGAGAGAGTTAGGAGAAAAATAAAGGAGAAAATAAAATGAGGTTAGTGGGGATTGAACCCACAACCTCTTGGAAAGGTGAGATAGTTACGTGAAAAATTAAGAAAAAAAGAATGAGCTTGTGGGGGATTGATCCCTGAATCTCCTTGTCTCAAACGAGAAAGAGAAGAGGGAAAAGAAATAAAATGATACGGGGGTGATGGGGACCAAACTAGGATTTCCCAAATCTAAAAAATGCAATTATAAAGTTTAATATAAGATTGAGTGTTGCTCAAGGGATTTAAAATCGTGTTTCCTTGTTCAATTCTGTATTGACACAAAAGTCTTACGTGATTAAATAATTAATGAATTCTTCCTATAGGAATCAAATTGAGACCTTGGCATACTTACAAGATGCATAAGTATTGTACCACATAATCTTGGGCAATATGAATCACTTAAATGAACTACGAATGAAGCCTCATTGCTTGTGTGTGTGGACTCATAAGTCCAGCATACATTTATAAAGTAAGTGAACCAAAGATGTTATGTGATGAATGATGAGACCCCAGAAGGGTTAAGCAAGAGAGTGAAACACACTAAAAAACAAAGTGCATTGGCATATGAAGAAATGAACATTCACGTAAAAAAGGGTGAGTAATTATGAAGGGCAAGTGTGCTAAGACATATGAATGTGGTGACAACATGATAAGAGGATAATGTGAAATATGAGATCAATCTCAAATGATCCTAAGTGAATGTTACCAAAACGTGCTCACCTATGAGATGAGAAATCATCTAATGAGCAATGATTCCCTCATGCTAGAAGCCAACTTCTATGATGTATGAGATGAATGTAATGAATCTTTATATTGAGCACCGATAGGCTAGGCATGAGTGGTGATTCCTTCCTTTGGGAAGGCAGAGGTTCGTGTAATTCTCATAAGATGAGACTGTCCGTCCAGACGGGTATGGGTCTTCTTATATCTCCTAGTCTTTGAACCTATGCAACCAATATAGAGATCTAGTAGGGTTTAATCCCCTATATACGCTAGCATGTTTTTGGTTTCACATTGGCCGGTGATTCCTCCTCTTTTTGATGTGGGGTAGACACAGGATTTCATGGAGCTCACATGATCTATATCAGTTAAATATAAAGTTCCCAAAGAAAGAATGAGGCCAGCCTCATGTAATGCACACAATGAAATGAACGATACCAAAGGTGTTTGGTTAGGATATCAAGAGGTGAACTAGACTTATGTAATGACACTAGGTCATTCTTAGTCATTGCACAGTGAACCTAATGAGAGTCTTAAACTACATCCTAGGTATAGCTGGTGTTTACACTAGCCTATGAATAAAATGAAATGAAGTACGTATGAATGAATGAAGCAGAGTCTTTGTTTGATAAAGAAGACTCCCTAGTTGAGGTCCCATATGTTGAGCCCTCATTTTGGGAAGTCCTAATGTTAAGTCCATGATTCAAAGATCTAATGGCATATGAACGAACAAAATGAAATATGATATGTGTTATATGCAATATTTTATGTGTTATATGCAATATGTTATGTGTTATGTGCAATATGATATGTATGATGATGCATGTTACTCTCATGGCATGACTTTCCTAATATGATTTTGTCAAGTCCACTGACTTGATTTTCCATAACTCATATCGTTAGGAGAGAGCTTTTCTAAATCATGCATGTCCGTGGTGTGTTCTTGCACATACCCAAACTTAGTACAAGTGTGTACTAATTCCATATATTTATCTACTTTTAGGTGCAGGTGCAGTTGGACGTTAGAGCTTACGAGTCGATGCAGAAGTTATCTGGACGTGGATCTTTCATACGGATTTTGTACGCCCTCGTGCTTTTCAGGATTCTTACTAGTTTATTCTGGCGTAGACGTAGGCATGAGCTGGTGGAGTATGTTTTTATTGGTGCCTTTTTGGCAACTCTATATTTAGGATTATGTCTTTCATTTGATACTGTTGATTTAAATGGTTTTGTGAATCCTTATAAGTTTACATAGATAGTATTACACGACATCAATATTTTCCAATAAAGTTTAACCAAACAAAAGTTCGAATTTTCTGCTAAAATTAACCTAGAGGAAGTAATGATGATGTATGTAGGCTTGTCTGCGACCTCTGAGAGGTCAATGACGCCGGTCTCATCTGGGGTCTAGATTTTGGTCGTAATAAATTTTGTATCAGAGCGTTAGATTAAATTTCGAGGGTAATAAGTTCACATCAACCACATTGAGTAGTTTCTAAGTCATGGTAGTGAAGTGCACCACTATCCTAAATTAGAGACTGCATGATGCGTAGGAAAATCCTCTTCTTCTGATCTTATCGTGCCTTCTCTAATGAGTGATTTCTTGGTGTTATGAGCGTATCTAACATCAATTAATGAACACAAGAAGGAACGCTGGTCGGGGGAGAGGAGAAGCAGCTGCTGGGTGCAACCAAGTTCCACCGCAAGCTCCAGCTGTATGAGTGGCCATGCCAGTTAACCCAGCTGGGTTGATTGATGCGGAGGTGCGGATAGCTTTAACACAGATGGCTCAAGCCATCACTATGCAGGCCCAGGCTCTGACGGCTCAGGCCAACATGCATGAGTTTTAGTAGGAGAACCAACCTACACGTAGCATGACAGACAAACTATGGGACTTCACGTGGATGAATCCTCGATTTTCACAGGGTCCAAGACTTCAGAGGATCCACAGGAGTTTATTGATGAGGTACAGAAGATTTTGGTGTCCATAGAGGCCACATATATTGAGAAGGTTGAACTAGCTTCCTACTAGATCAAGAATGTTGCACAGTCCTGGTGAAAGATTTGGCAAGAGAGCCGAGCTTTAGGCGGAGGTCCGATCACATGGGAGCTATTTAAGACAACTTTTCTAGAGAGTTTCTTCCCCAGAGAGATGAGAGAGGCTAAGGTTGACGAGTTCATCAACCTTAAGCAAGGCTCGATGACTATCAGGAAGTATTCCCTGAAATTCGTTAAATGGTCAAGGTATGCCACTTCTCTTATGTCGAACACCAGGGATGAGATGAGCAGGTCCCTTACAGGGATCTCAGAGAAATCGGAGGAGTGTCAAGCTGCGATGCTTCATGATAGAATGGACTTTTCTAGGATGATGGTGCATGTCTAACAGGCCGAGGACAGCAAGAAGATTAGGATAGTCCGTTAGGTCAGGAAGTCTGACCCTTTTGACCAGACAGGTTCCAACAAAGGTGGTGGCAGGAGCACTTTTGGAGTTCATGATCAGCCCAGATTTAAAATGGGATATCAGAGTTCAGGGAACTCAAACTCTCAGAGGAGTGCAGCACCCTGAGGAGAAAGACCCGAGCCAAAGAAGGGCAGTGGAGGTGATGTGCAGCCTCCTAGAAAGAAATGTAGCAAGTTTGGCCGTATTCACATTGGAGAGTGCAGAATAGGCACAAATGCCAGTTTCGGTTGCAGAAAGAGCGGACACATGGTCAGGGACTGTCCACAGAATAGGGGTCAGGCTGGAGGTATTGCTCAGCCTAGGCCTAATCCCCAGAATGCTACTGCAGCCGACCCTACTAAGAGAAATAGATTTTACGCCTTGAAGAGCAGGGAGGACCAGGAGAAGTCTGCTGATGTGGTCACATCTATGCTGCAAGTTTTCTAAACCTTTGTTTATGCTTTACGTGATCCAGGGTCTACGCTTTCTTTTGTGACTCTCTTGCTTGATCTTACTTTTGAAACACTACCTGAGATTTCGCATGATCATATTGTAGTTATTACTCCCTTGGGAGAAAGTGTGAGAGATGATAGGGTTCATAAAGACTACCGGATAGTAGTATGTGGTAAGACTATGTGTGCAGACCTTATTGAGTTACCCACTTCGATGTTATACTTGGTATGGACTGGCTCCATAAATGTTATGCCTTCATTGATTGTCGTAGTAGGGTTATGAGATTCAGTTTTCCTAATGAATTAGAGCTGGTCTGGGAGGGGTACAATTCGAGTCGTTCAAGTCCCTTGATTTGGAACCTAAAAGCTAATGAAATGATGTCCAAGGTATTATTATGTCATCTTGTGAGTGTCAATGATCTAGATCACAACATTCTTTCAATAGACTCTGTTCCTGTAGTGAATGAGTTCCAAGATGTTTTTTCCGATGATTTGCTTGGACTCCCTCTCCCTCGAGAGATTTATTTTTGTATCGACCTAGATCTCGATACCAAACCGATTTCAATTCCTCCGTATAGAATGGCTCTAGCTGAACTCAAAGAGTTGAAGCTGCAGTTAAAAAGTCTCACAGACAAGGGCTTCATCCAGCCGAGCATATCCTTTTGGGGCGCTCCAGTGTTATTTGTGAAAAGAAGGATAGAATCCTTAGGATGTGTTTCGATTATCGGCAGCTCAACTAAGTCACTATAGAGAATAGGCATCCACTTCTTAGAATAGATGACTTATTCGATCATCTCCAAGGATCTAGTTTCTTCTTGAAGATTGATCTTCGTTTCGGGTATCATCAGCTTAGAGTTAGGGATGGAGATATCCCAAAGACAGCCTTTCGTACCCGTTATGGTCATTATGAGTTCTTAGTCATGTCATTTGATCTCACTAATGCACCAGCTGCATTTATGGACCTCATGGACCGAGTCTTCCATGAATACTTTGATTCTTTCGTCATAGTATTCATTGATTACATCCTCACCTACTCTAAGACCAAGGAAAAGCATGAACAACATTTGAAACTAACCTTGCAGGTACTTAGACAACATCAGTTGTATGCCAAATTCAGCAAGTGTGAATTCTGGCTCAGATCAGTGACTTTCCTGGGTCATGTTGTGTCCGATCAAGGTATGGAGGTGGACCCAGGAAGACTGATGCTATTAAGAACTGGCCATGACCTCTTACTCCCATCGATATCCGTAGCTTTCAAGGATTGGCTGGTTACTACCGCAGGTTTGTGGAGGGTTTTTCTTCTATTGCTGCCGCGCTGAAAGCTTTGACTAAGAAGAAATACAAGTTTGAATGGGTGGAGACTTGTGAGAAGAGTTTCCAGGAGCTCACGTATAGACTCACTTCAGCCTCAGTGCTTACGTTACCTAAATGTGGTGAGAATTACACTATTTATTGTGACGCATCTAGGGTTGGTTTGGGTTTTGTTCTTATGCAGGGTGGTAAGGTGATAGACTATTCATCCAGACAACTCAAGGTTCATGAGAAGAATTATCCCACTCATGACCTGGAGTTGGCAGCTGTGGTGTTTGCATTGAAGCTGTGGAGGCATTACTTGTACGGTGTGCATGTGGATGTGCTCACAGACCACAAGAGTCTCCAGTACGTGTTCACACAAAGGGAGTTGAATCTACGTCAGCGGAAATGGTTGGATCTATTGAAGGACTATGACATGAGTGTACACTACAATCCAGGGAAACCAAATGTTGTAGCTGACGCTTTGAGCAGGTTGAGCATGGGAAGTACAACCCACATTGATGATGGGAAGTAGGAATTGGTGAAGGATGCACACAGATTGGCCAGATTAGGTGTGCGGTTGATGGCTTCTACTAGAGGGGGTGTTTCAGTTCATCCTAGTCCTGAATCATCCTTGGTAGTTGAAGTCAAGAAGGGTCAGCATCTTGATCCTGTTTTAATGGAGTTGAAGGACTCCGTGCTAATAAAGATGAATGAGTCCTTTGCTTTGGGAGGTGACGGCATACTTAGGTACCATGACAGGCTGCGTGTATCATATGTGGATGTTTGCGGACCAAGATTGTTTCAGAGGCCCATGGTTCCAGGTATTCAATACATCCAGGTTCCACCAAGATTTATCATGAACTCAAGCAGATCTATTGGTGGGATGTCATGAAGAAGGACATTGCTGAGTATGTGGCCAAGTGTTTTAATTGTCAGCAGGTTAAGGCGGAGCACCTTTAGCCTGGTCGTCTCACTCAGATGATTGAGGTTTCGACTTAGAAGTGGGAGGACATTAACATGGACTCCGTAGTTGGTCTTCCAATGACAAGGAGACAGCATGACTCCATATGGATTATTGTTTATAGGATGACTAAGGCTCCCTACTTTATCCCTGTGAAGTCTACTTACAGATCTGAGGATTATGCGAGACTATACACTGATGAGATTGTGAGGTGGAATGGAATTACTTTGTCTATCATTTCAGATAGAGGAGCTCAATTCACTTCGCATTTCTGGAGATACTTCCAGAAAAGCTTGGGCACACATGTAAAGCTCAGTACTTCATTTTATCCTCAGATAGATGGTCTGGCAGAGCACACCATTCAGGCATTGGATGACATATTGAGAGCGTGTGTGATTAACTTCAGAGGTAGTTGGGACGACCATCTGCCTTTGATAGAGTTCTCGTATAATAACAGCTATCACTCCAGCATTGGGATGGCAGCGTTTGAGGCACTATATGGTAGAAGGTGTAGGACTCCAGATGGGTGGTTCGAGGTTGGAGGGTCATCCATTTTGGGTCCAAAGATCATTCATGAGGCCTTAGAGAAGGTCAGGGTGATTAGGAACAAGTTGACTATTGCTTACAGTCAGCAAAAGTCTTATGCAGACAACAGAAAATGACCCTTAGAGTTTGATGTTGGTGACCAGGTCTATTTGAAGATATCACCTATTAAGGGGGTGATGAGGTTTGGAGGGAAGGGGAAGTTGAGTCCGAGGTACGTTAGGCCATATGAGATCCTATAGCGTGTGGGTGAGGTGGCCTATAAGTTGGCGTCGCCTGCGGAGCTAGATTTTTTATCCAGTCTTTCATGTCTCTATGTTAAAGAAGTGCCTTGGTGATCCAGCATCGATTCTTCCTGTTGAAGGTTTGGGGGTTGATGAAGACTTATCCTATGAGGAGGTACCTGTTGAGATTCTAGACAGACAAATCAAGCGGCTGAGGAACAAGGAGATTGCCACAGTGAAGGTATTGTGGAGGAATCATCTTGTTGAGGGTGCTACGTGGGAGGCCGAGGCCGACATGAGATCCCGCTACCCTCATCTTTTCATCTGTTGAGGTTAGACTTTCTACTCTTAAGTCTAAGTTTCCTTATATCCTATATTCCTGGTTGTCATTGCTTAAGCGTGAATAATACCTATGATATGATATGACTGGCATTATGCTAGATTATTAGAATTTTCATTCGGGCACGAATGTTCCTAAGGGGGGGATAATGTAACAACCCTAAAATGGCTATGCTAAGTAATGCTTAATGTATCAAGAACGCCTACGATTAGACCGAGTTCACACAAAGTGAGGCGCATAGAACCAGACCTGTGAACCCTTGCAACAGCCAAGCCAACAAACTTGGTGAGTTAGTTGAGCTAGGAAAGGTTGGGTCTAGCCATGTAGGACACCCGAATATGAAGATCTACCCGGATGAGTCTTAACTGGACTTAAAAAGGGGTAATTTTAAGTTTGGAGGGTCTATGGGTAAAATGGTCTTTTTCTAGGCTAAGGGTAGAATTGCAATTACCCTAAATATTTAATTAATCAATTAATTAAATAATATGGTGGAGGGGCAATTTGGGTAGAAAGGGCCAAAATTGACCCTTTGATCGAAATTTTGCTCCACCCGGGTTCAAGCCTTGCTGGGAGCAATGATTTATTTGATTTATTTTATATAATGGATTAATTTAATTAATTAATATTTAATTGCTGACTTAAGAAAAAGCAAAAAAACAGATTTTATTTATTAATTAAAGATAAATCCTAATTTCACTAAGTCTCTCCCTAATCTCTTAATCCTAAGTTAACACTCTCACACATTTCTCACCACTTCTCTCTCACTCATGATCTGCCTTCAACAAGAGAACAAGAGCAGAACGTCAAATACAAAAGTTCACCATGAACTTGAAAGCTAAAAACTCAAAAGCAAAACAAGCTTAAAAAGAAAGGTAAAAATAAATTTCTCTACTGGTTTTGCTTGTGGTTTTGGTGGTGAGACGTTGGCTTAGTGGGGAAATAGGAAGCACGTTGAATCACTTTTGAACAACTTGAGGTATGGGTTTTCTTTTATCCTTGTCCCTTTCCCAAGAGACCCTTAAGTTCAGTTTAATCGCACTTGTAAAAACTAAGGTTGTCCCCGTTGCATGCCTCTGTCATTAGATCCTTTCAAAGATTCAAAGCATGTGTTGGTATGTCTTTTTGTAGATAATTTTAGGTCTTGTTGTGATTATGTGTTGAATATGGATTTTGAAATTACGTACTCACCTGTGAGAGTGTAAAGTTAATGAAGAGACCAGTCTCTATGAACACTCCAATGAAAGTTAAAAGTTAATTCATACTTAATACTAATGATGAGATGATAAATCATCTAATGAGCAATGATGCCTTCATGCTAGAAACAAGCTTCTATGATGTATGAGATGAATGCAATGGAATTTTATACTGAGAACCGATAGGCTAGCTATGAGTGATGATTCCTTATTTCAGGAAGGCAGAGGTTCGTGTAATTCTAATAAGATGAGACTGTCCATCTAGACGGGTATGGGTCTCCTTATATCTCCTAGTCTTTGAACCTATGCAGCCAACATAGGGATCTAGTAGGGTTTAATCCCCTATATACGCTAGCATGTGTTTTGTTTGACTTTGGCTGGTGATTCCACCTCTTTTTGGTGTGGGGTAGGCACAGGATTTCTTAGAGCTCACATGATCTATGTCAGTTAAAATTAAAGTTCCCAAAGGAAGAATGAGGCCAACCTCATGTAATGCACACAATGAAATGAACGATACTAAAGGTGTTTGGTTAGGATAATTAAGAGGTGAACTAGACTTATGCAATGACACTAGGTCATTCCTAGTCATTGCACAGTGAAATTAATCAGAGTTTTAAATTACATCCTAGGTATAGCTGGTTTTTAAACTAGCCTATGAATGAAATGAAATTAATTACGTATTAATGAATTAATCAGACTCTGTGTTTGCTAAAGAAGACTCCCTAGTTGAGGTCCTATATGTTGAGCCCACATTTTGGGAAGTCCTAATGTTAAGTCCATGATTCCAAGGTTTCATGGCATATAAACGAACGAAATGAAATATGATATTTGCTACATGTATTATGTTATGTGCTATATGCAATATGTTATGTGTTATGTGCAATATGATACGTATGATGATGCATGTTACTCTCATGGCATGAATTTCCTACTCCGATTTTGGCAAGTCAACTGACTTGACTTTCCATAACTTATATTGTTAGGAGAGATCTTTTCTAAATCATGCATGTCCGTGGTGTGTGCTTGCATATACCCAAACATAGTACAAGTGTGTACTAATTCCATACATTTATCTAATTTTAGGTGCAGGTGCAGCTGGACGTTAGAGCTTATGAGTCGACATAGAAGTTATCCGGACGTGGAGCTTTCATCCGGATTTGGTAGGCCCTCATGCTTTCGAGGATGCTTACTGGTTTATTCTAGCGTAGACGTAGGCATGAGCTAGTGGATTATGTTCCACTATCGTTTATTTCGTATTTACTTTCAGACGTTGTATTGGTGCCATTTTTGCAACTCTATATTTATGATTATATCTTTCATTTGATTATCTTGATTTAGCTGGTTGTTGTGAACGCTTATGAGTTTACGTAAATAGTATTATGCGATACCAATGTTTTCCAATATAAAGTTTAACTAAACAAAATTTCAAATTTTAGCTAAACTTAACCTAGATGAAGTAACGATGACGTATGTAGGCTTGTCTGCGAGCTCTGAGAGGTCAACGACACCGGTCTCATCTGGCGTCTACATTCTGGTTGTGACATGTGGGAGATACTAATAACCGATAATTAAACCATATGATCTACATGTTGAGGCCGATGTATACGCCCTATTGAGACGACCCAATACAACCTGCCTGAGGTATAAAGACATGCTGGCGTGATCACTAAGCTGATGCCCACAGAGGGGACTTACAACCTACTTGGCTAGTACATCTGTGACTATTTGGGTACGTTGAACCCTAGTCCAACTTGGTATTATGTTACTCGAAATGAATTAAGTAATTAACACAATATGACTAAATTTCTGTAAGTTACTGGATAGCTCAAACTGAACATGCAAACTGAAATGCAACAATTAAACTTATATTGATGCATTAATAACTGAGAATGCAACAATTAAACTTAGATTGATGCATTAATAACTGAGACATGCATAACTGAATAACTAAAATATCTGACCTAGCATGTGTAATTAAAGAACTAAAGAAATACATGGCTAGGGTTCTAGAATTCATGCAATAAACTAAATGTTAACGTACTAATCTGATTCGGATCATTCTAACATCTAAGAACCCAAAATTTTTAACATTCAATAAACCATAGGTATAGTCATAATAAGGAATTAAGAAACTGACGAAAAACTAGGGACCTACTGGGTGAAAGGAACCCACTAGTAAAATCTCACATACTTAGTGATGAATTCCACAGAGAAATCTTTCAATTTCGAGCCTGGAATTGATGGAAATTTGTTGTGTTCTTTAACTAGGGTTCTTGACCTTTTTCTGTTCTCTTGCTTCGAATTTTCCATGTTTTGATTAATGATTTAACTTAGGTAAGTTCTAGTTATGTTTCTAGTCTTAAAAGGACTAAAACCTCATGAGTTATGGTCTAAATGACGTTTCTTAGGGGCCAAACAAATAAGGAAAAGACCTAAATACCCCTGACTCAAAAGCTATCAGAGTCGATTGACGATTCCTATTGGTCGACCATCGTTCGTGACTGTGTACTGAAAATCAGCTAGCCCATCAAGGGAGTCGACTGACGAATCGTAAGTTGACTGATGGTCTGTACTGGACGACCATAGTTCATGACTGAGGACTAACAGTTGACTGGCCCATCGATGGAGTCGACTGACGGTCCGTAGTTGGCTCCGTCACTGCACCTACAACTTCTAAAAGTCTTTATTGTTGGATACGAGGTGTTATATCTACCTTACAATAAGTCCTCCATTCATGTTTCTAATGATGAATTTGAATTTTAAACGACTAAAGTTTCAATATAGCTTCTTCAACATATATTATATAAATTGAATTCAAGAACTTTCTTAATATAGAACTACAAAACCTGTAGAATATCCATATGATATTTATCAAAATCAAGTATGTAGTGCAACCATGTGCAAAAACATAGAGAAGAAATTGATTGTTCAAAACATTGTAGTTCTTTGATCTTTTTTTTTCTTGCAATTAACTAGAGAATGGAGAACAAATGAATTGAAGGACAAGAAAGAAGAGAACTAGAGCTAATGGAAACAAAAGACCCAAAAATATCATCCTACCGAGTCAGATTTTTTGAAAATGGTTTTTAGATTAAGTGGGTCATATATTCTGAATGTGTAAAGAAAATTCGTACCACATTTTCCATGTCAACAGGCTGTTCAAAAAGGGTAATTTTAAACCTTAAAAAACGTTGAAGACATTTTTAAACCAAATGGAGGGGCACTTTTGAACCATTTGGAATATGTTAAGGGCATTTTAAACCCTTTTCCCTAAATTGATTAGCTTACAACAAATTTAGTTATGCTTTTATTTGAATAAAAAATATCAAAAGTCGTAGAGTATATACACTAATTATGATACACTAGTTACTTTTCTTTTTCAATTATAAACGTGGCAAAGACCAATTTTTATTCTAAAATAATAACATAAGCCCACAAAGCCCAATTTGGCTAAGCCCATATCCACCGGAATTAGGAAACAAAACAACAACAAAAAAAAAGACATAGAAAACTCTAGAAACAACTACAGAAAAAGCAAAAGGAGAAAGCTGCGTCCAGAAAATGAAATTCTCATAGGATCCATCAGATCTTAACAAGCAAGCTAGTCTATTTGTAAAACTGAGTCTTCTAGCATGAAACGACTATGAAATGACCAAGATCTTGCATGCGTTGGATCAATTTATACATCAAAAAATGTCACTGATGTTGAGCAATTGATTCTGTTGAAGGTCTTTTTGGCACAATGTTGGTAAGAAATTTCTCTCAATCTTTCATAAGTTACATATCAGTAATTTCTAGGATGGTAGATTTTTAAAAAATTGATGAAAAATTCATTATTTGCTCTTTTCAATCGGTTGATTTTCAAAAGAAATTAATACCATAGTTGCTAGAAAAATGTTCATAGAAGACTAATCACCAAGCAATTCAGGTACAAATCATCAAATTTCCGTTTTCATAAAATAAAATTGATCCCAAACCTATAGCATGAAATCACTGTTAACAATTATCCCTGATTAGACTATATCAACTGATGTTATTATAATATTTGGTTGTTGTTGTATCTTGAATGTCAAGTTCTTTTGGCATTTTTGTATTCTGATGTTTGCAATCTCATCTTTTTATCAAAGATAAAGATATTCTTTCTTTTTGGGGGCAACTCTTGTAGACTGCTAAATACCAAGTAGCTACAAAACGAAAAACTAGGTTGGTTATAAAATTATTTGAAGCTGATTACCCTTTCTATAAACATGCTCCACAAAAATATGACATTTATTCATTAAACCTTTAATGCATTGTTTCTCTAAAGAAATACTCAAACCCCATCCAATACCTTCTTCATAATTAAACAATCAATTTCTACCATCATTGGAGTAATCCTATTGTTGAAACAAAACTCCATATCAACTTTAATTTCTCCTACTTCATCTATTAAACTTGTGTCTTGTGTTAACTTCCTAACTTTGACATACATCAAATTATCTTTCCCAATCACTTATATAGAAAACAATTAGACTAGGCTCCGGGCTCCTTTTTTATTATTAATTACAATTGCATTTGTAAACTCTTCTAAAAATTGTATAATAAGGGGCCATTGCGTAGGTAAATAATTCAATCATGGATACCTTGTTCTAGCCAACTTATACAATATCTTATTTATTTCAAAATTCAGATTGCTAAAAAAGTCTACTCTCACCATAACTTATAAACATTTCTTCTTTTTCTAACATGCTACAAAATGAAAGAAGAATAACCTTGTATAGGGGTTTTAGCTTAGCTGGGCGGAATTCACTTTCCACCAGTTTTAATAAAAGGTAAGATTATTTAAAACCAAATGCTGGAAAGTTTCATTGGAACAAAGAACTCCTCACGTCATCTACTACTCCCATTTTGATCAACTCTTCTCCAATGTCTTCTTCTACACTCGTCACTTATGTTTCATAGAAATCAAGAAAAAAACTTGGAAATCAGATAATGCATTAATTCATGAAATTCTTAGAAAAAATGTAATCAAACTTATTCAGATTGCTATTGTTTTTTAGGTCGTTGTTACTTTGTATTTCTATTTACTTGTTGCCTTTTTTGTCTATCATTTTCAAATTTCTAGGGTGTAGCTTTGTGACTTGCATTTTTTAAAGATTGCATTCTAGGGTTTGAAGAGTCAAAAATAGTTCTTGCCCACAGTATTTATGTGAATAAACTTCACGTAGTAATCTGGTTTTTAATGCTTAAAGAAACATGAAGTGCGTATAATACACAAAGGATACTCATTTGGTTATGTATTCCACATCAGTATTTATGATTATTTATTTCATTGTAAAATAGTGTAGGGGGTACTAAGAGTATGGTTAAGTTTAGGTGTGTCGCTTGAATTTCGTATAATTTCAACGGGTACTTATGCATTATTCCTTTTTATAACTTTAATTTTGATATTCGCATTATTTTTATTCAAATCTCCGCACCCATATCCATACAAATCTTAAAATTTAAGTGATGAATGATCCAACCTCTAGATCTACCCCTGAATCCGAGCAACCTAGGTTGCAATGCATGTTAAGTCTTTCTCTGAAAAAGTTACAATTAGGTAAAAATGTTGCACAAGATAAATTTCTTCAATCTAAGTCTTTGTTAGTATTGTGTACATAAAGGCTGCTTTTTTCTTGTCTTTAATATATCAAAGATGGTTCTCTCAAATGATGTCTGAGTAGAATCAATATGGTACAAATGTCGATGATATGGTAGTGATCTCTTAATAATATAAGACAAAAACAAATTGTTCTTGTATATATCAAAGACGTATAGTGATTTAGATCCACAACTGTACAACAACTAATTATCTTACTAAGTTTAATGTGATGAATTTTACAAAATATACAAACAAGTATTGGTCAAAACTTTATATTACTAGCTGCAACAAAATTTCAAAATAAAATAATCTCTAAATATTATTCATTTACTGAAGCTCGATACATGGGACTGTCTTTTTTACTCAACAACTATTGTTTGATGCACCCTGACCCAAGTGTCCCAATGGACTCTTCATTCTCAAATTCCGCTTGACATGTGACACAAATTTGTTCATTTTTCGTGGGATTATTTACTCCGTCTTAAGGTGCAACAACATTTGATTTTTTTAAAACAAGAAGTCATCAGGTTGCGATGCCTAAAGACGAAGTGAATAATCCAACAAAAACTGAAGAGATTTGTGTAATATGTCACACAAAATATGAGCTCGAAGAGACCTTAGGGGCACTTTGGTGCGGACATAAATATCATGCAGGTTGCATAAAACAATGGTTAAGGAAAAATTATTGTCCATGTGAAGAGCTTCAATTTTACCCTTCACGTCAACAATATAGCTATAGAAATGCATTGCATTTAGAGATTATTCATTAGTTCTATTGTATTAAATCTGAAACTTTCTTTCTATAATTTTGCAAGAGTGATACTAGTTTGTGGACAATTTTTCAAACTCATCACATTAAACTTAGTAGATAATAAGTTGTTTTGAAGTTGTAGATGTCTCACATTGTACTTCTTTGATACACACAAGAACCACTAGCAAAACACAGTATCATCAACATTTAGCTTGTGTAAACATTCTAAAATACATATGGTATACAAGTGATTTGTATATTAATGATTTGTATCTTCAGAACTATAATGTCACCGATGCTTTAACTTCTTGTAACACTCCCCACTTAGGCTCAGGTGGCATCAGTTTTGTAACGAATAAAACAAATGCAAACATAAAGAATACACCTGCAAATATGTACCAATCAATCGATCTGAAGTGATATAAAAGTGATAAAATATATAATACCTACAGAGCGTCATTGAAAGCCTCTAATAAGTTATTATAAAATTGTGTTTCTCATACTCTATTCCTTACAATAACTCAAAAAAAATCCAAAATTCATCTTGTTTTCTAATGCTCTGTTTCTTCAGAAATTTCAATATTTATTCCACATGAAGTTAGTCTTAAAGTCATTAACTTTATTTTATATCAATAATATCACTCAACTTAAAGCTTTTATCTTCAAATATCATCCAACTACATTTTTTATTAAAATAAATTTAATAAGACAAAATAAGATACTTTAAAGATCATATAAAACTCCACAAATAAATAAAATTTCAAAAATCATATTATGGTTTTTTTCACTTCTTTTTTTAAATTTTATCCTCAAGATAAATTTAACATAACATATAAATTATTTTACATATCACATAAATATGAATTTCAGAAGGCAAAATTTTATTTTCAACCTCCGAATAAAACAACATTTCCCACGTTGCGTCAATTTTCATTTCTAGATTTTGTGCCAATATTGTAAAAGGTTTTTTTTTGTTTGCTGAAATAATCATTATGCATTGGCTACTTTGCTTAGATACTCCAAAGAAGAGACGAAGTGAGAATAAAGAGTTTGGGGCTTTAAATTTCTTTAGAACCATTGACAATCAATTTTGTTAGTGGTTCACAAATTATTTTACCAGTTTGGGGTTCTAAAATTATGGATAATTTATTTTTTTGTTTCTAGATCATCCAAAGCATGGATATGCTTCTTATAACATTATATTATCAGTTTGAATATTCATTTGATTCAGTCAAAGCGTCTAAAATAAAGTCATTCATACCATTAATAAAAAAAATGGAACAAGTTGCTCAAATCATAATGAGTATTGAATCTTGATAAGTGAGAAGAAAAGCAAAAAAAATGGTAGGAATGCTCCAAATGAGGAGGGGCTCGTAAAAGACTTGTTTTAAATTCATGTTCATTGTGGATTATCGGACATCTACCAGGAGTCAAATTTCAAAAAAAAAATTGATAGGTATGAATTTTGCATACATGTGGAAATGTAAATTGTTATCTATTTTAGGGATTAACGAAAACAACATAGAAGATAATTTTTTTTAAAAAAAAAACTTCTAAATTCTATTTTAAGAAGATAATGCAGTTTTTTAGAAAAGCAAACATGAAGAGAGAGTAACCAAGGAGAAAGAAATGAGTTAGGGAATGAGACGTTAGTTTTGACAAAGAAAAGATAAATTTAGGGTTTAGGATCAAAATGGTACTCATTTTGCATACATTAAGAACTATTTCTATCAAGTGATATATATTAAGGACCAAAGTAAATTAATCCCTATACATGAAGGATCATTTTGATCATTTTCTCTACTATTTAATAGTACCTTTTTTTCTTCTATGATATTATTTTCGAGTTTGTCATTTGTAGCTTTTGTGACTTGCATTTATGTTATGATTTCTAGGGTTTGAAGAGTCAAAGATGGTTCTTGTCCATAGTATTTATGTAAATAAACTTCAAGTGTTCTTCTCCACAGGTAGTCGAGTGTTGCTTCACTTGTTAGTTGAATCTGAGGGAGATAATCCTCTACCTCTGTAGGAGAAGCGTCCCCTTTGTGGCTTAGATCTACCACAATCTCCACTAAACTTTTGATCTTGAAAAGCCATATTATGATTTGGTTGAGTATCTTCCACCATATCATAATAGTGTATCATAATATTCGGAGTTACCTCATTCCATTTAGGAGACCAATGTCTGTACAAAGCCCAAACATCCCCCTTTCTTGGGAAAATTTGGAGAACACCTCCAACTCCTTTCACCCACTTGACCTTGTGGGATAAAGAATTGAATGTCTTATTGATATCATGCTTGCCTATCCTGAAATCGCCACTGGCCTTGTGGAGTTCAGACTTATTTTTGGAGTTCAATTAGATGAATTTCACTTTAAATGTTTTTTTAGATATCATATCGTGAATCGGAGCATAATTCTGTGACATGAAATCATTGGTGTCATAACCAGCCCATACTTGATTACCATAAAAAATATTTCCGTTCTATCTGTGCCAAAATTGTGGAAGTCAAAATCAGGAATAGTTATTGACTTAGCTTCTAGTTCTAAATCAGAACTAAATCAACGATTTCCTCATTCTGACTTCCATAATTTTGACAATGAAAGACTGGAAATATCTTTTTATGATAATCAAGTCTAAGCTGCTTATGACGCCAATGATTTCATGTCACGCTATTATGCTCCAATTCACGATATGATATCTAAAAACCATTTAAATTAAAATTTAGGTGGT
This sequence comes from Solanum pennellii, assembly GCF_001406875.1. NCBI lineage: Eukaryota > Viridiplantae > Streptophyta > Magnoliopsida > Solanales > Solanaceae > Solanum > Solanum pennellii. Next base: position 55,461,334 of record NC_028646.1, on the reverse strand, counting down.
TGAACTACAAAAATAACTCTGAACTCTGCCCAGTTAATTAGGTTGGTTCTGGCTTTCTCAAGAGCAATGTAGATTTCAGGATAGGCAAGCATGATATCAATAAGATATCCAATTCTTTCTCCGACAAGCTCAAGTGGGTGAAAGGAGTTGGAGGTGTTATCCAAATTTTCCTAGAAATTAAAGGGTATGTTTGGCCTTTGTACATGCATTGGTTTACTAAATGGAATGATCTAACTCCAAATAATACGATACACAACTATGAATGGTGGAAGATACTCAACGAAATCACAATATGGATTTTCAAGCTCAAAAGTTTAGTTGAGGTTGTGGTGGATCTATCAACCAAGGGGCACCTTCTCCTCTAGAGGTGAAGGATTCCATCCAGCTATTGGTCACACTGAATGTTTCTATTGACGAAATTTCTATCATTAAGCACCTGATGAACTTCCTCAAGTATAGAGGATGAAAACAACACCATAAGATAAATTCTACAGGTAACTTGTCCAACTTTCAGCATCTTATAAAGGTCCCAACATATTGGAAGTGCAAAAAATTCTGGCGTGATTAGGGCATCCAAATTACAAAGTTTTAAGTAAAGTGTATTAATAGTACTTCGAGAATATGAGTTAGTTGTCAAAACGGTAAAGGTTGTAAGATACTAAGATATCTTTTGAGAAATAAGACCGAGAATGAATCCTTGTTGAAAAATTATTGTGATATGCACCTATTGATTGTCACTACATAAGATATATTACGTCATTTTTGTTGATGATCATGCTAGGTACCCTTGGTTGTATCCTTCGAAATAGAAATCTGAAGTGCTTGATGTGTTTGTTGAGTTTCAGAAATGGTATAAAACCAATTTTCAAAGAGGAGTAAAGTTTTTCTAAAGCTGAATTTATTACTCATGTTGAAAATTGTGAGACAAGTTTTGTGCGCAAATACTGCTGGACAAAATAGAGTTGCGGAAAGGAAACACAGACATCATGTGGAGACTGGTTTAATACTATTGTATCATTTAATCTGCCTCTTTATTTGTGGGTGATGCATTCTTGACTGCTATATTTCTCGTAAATTGGATTCCCTCATCGGTTCTCAAGATGGAACTCCCATTTTCAAATTGTATGATTCTCATCCTGCTTTCAATGTCCCTTAGCTCAAGTATGAGCACTTTGAATTTTGAATGCAGAACGAAAGTGAGGAGCCGACTATTTCAGGGAAAGAGTCGACAAGAGATAAAGAGTTACGTCGAAGAGCCAGTTGACGTTACCGTTGTTCCAAGTGAGCTAACTGATGCTAGTATATCAGATGAAGTGATCAGGAGTCAAGTGAGACTGTTGTAACAAATGAGTTGATTGAGGTTGATTGAGGTTACGTTTACGACTTTGTTTGCAGTGTTTTGATAGCATTAGCTATTCCACATTGGCATATCGCAATGCAAGAGGAGATGGAAACACTCAAAAAGAATGATACATGGAGTCTTGTTCCCAGGAAAGTAGGTATGAATGTAATTGTCTTGAAATGAGCATTTAAAATAATAACGGTACAAAAAATGATTTTGAAAGACACCTCACAGTTCCTTGATTGCAGGGGCGGATCTATGTAGGGGATTAAAATTATTAGCAATTGTAACAACTAAGAAGGAATATTGATTGTATTGAAGTGTTAACCTAATAAGGGAATACATGGGAGATATATATAGGAGATATAGGAAGGAGTACTAATCCTAATAGGACTAGGATTAAGGAGTACTAATTCTAATAGGACTAGGATTAGTACACAGTAAATACTAATATTATGTAATATTGTTTATTTAATACTATCTGTTATTATCCCCCCTCAAGCTGAGCTGAGCGGAAGCGAACGGAAGCTTGGAACTGAGGTAATCGTGCTGTCGGCTCGGGAGAGGCTTGGTGAGAATATCAGCCGGTTGTTCTTCAGTGGGTACATACTGCACAGTCATGGTGCCGGCCTGAACTTCATCGCGAACAAAGAGACAATCGGTATCAACATGCTTCATTCTGGTGTGTAGGACGGAATTCTTGGCCACACAGATGGTTGATTTGTTGTCACAATAGAGAGCAGGAACAGTGTGAGTGGCGCGGAGTTCGCGAAGAATATATGTGACCCACATGGTCTCAGCAGCAAGAAGAGCAAGGGCGCGGTATTCAGCTTCAGTCGAGGACCGAGAGACCTTGGGTTGTTTTTTTGTACACCAGGAGATCAAGTTTGGTCCCACAAAAACGAGAAACCCCGATGTAGATTTTCTGTCATTTTTATCATTCGCCCAATCTGAATCTGAGAAACCCCGAAGCTCCAAGTCCCCGGGTCGAATGAGTAAACCACGACCAAGAGTGCCAAAAATGTACCTGAGAATGCGTTTTAGACAATGGTAATCATGTTCACTTGGTTGATGCATGCGCTGAGCAACTCGGTTGACAGCAAACTGGATGTCAGGACGGGTAATGGCCAGATACTGTAGAGCCCCAATGAGGCTGCGGAAGTGGGTGATATCGGCAAAGGGGGTGTCGGCTCCATTCGTAGACGAAGAGACTGCCATCGGTGTTGGTTGACTGGTGCATTTTTCCAGTCCAGCTTTCTGCAACAGATCTCGAGCATATTTTGACTGATGAAGAAACAAGCCGCTGCCTGTCCGAGAAACCTCCATTCCCAGAAAATAATGTAACGGGCCAAGGTCCTTCATTTTGAAGGTAGTATGCATAGCTCGAGTGACATCCTGAATGAGAGCTGCAGTAGAGCCTGTAATAATGATATCATCTACATAGACAAGAAGAATGACTGTACCGTGTGCTGAATGTCGAGTAAACAGACTCGTGTCGTGTACGCAACACGTGAAGCCGAGTCCCTGGAGGAACGTTTTCAGACGTGTGTACCAAGCACGGGGGGCTTGCTTGAGCCCATACAGAGACTTCTGGAGTTTGCAAACATGTTGAGGGAAGCGGGGATCAACATAGCCCGGTGGTTGCGCCATGTAGATAGTTTCATCAAGCTTGCCATGAAGAAAAGCATTGGAAACATCCAACTGATTGATGAGCCAATTGTTGCGCACGGCGAGTGACAGTACTAGGTGAATGGTTTCCTGCCGAATAACAGGACTGAATGTCTCGGAGTAATCAATCCCATACTCCTGATTATAGCCTTTAGCAACCAAACGAGCCTTGTACCTGGAAATACTGCCATCCACATTGTGTTTAATTTTGTACACCCATTTACAGCCCACTGGGTGCCGCCTATGGGGCTTAGGTACAAGAACCCAAGTTTTCTGATCAGTCAAAGCCTTAAACTCGTCATTCATAGCATGACGCCAATAAGCATTTTTTGAGGCAACAAAGTAGGTTGTTGGTTCACTATTGGGAAGGGGTGTATTTGGTAGTATGGTAGCCTGAAAGGTTTTGGGTTTAAAGATACCGGCTTTGCCACGGGTTAACATGGGATGAGTATTGGGGGGTGGCACGGGCGGTGGTGATTCGGGGGTGGCCGGGAAGGACCCAAAACGGATCGGGGTGGAGATGTTGTGGGTATGGGGTGGTTCGGGTTGATTGTGAGTGTGGGTGGTGGTTGCGGGTGTATTGTGGGTGACGATCGAAGGGGTTATGAGGGGTGGTTGGGTAGTGGGTGGAGGTGTGGGGGAAGGTGGTGAGGGACCCTGTGAGTATGTTGGAAAAAGGGGAAGGACGCCAATGAATGATGTATTTGTGGAGGAGGAAATAGACTCGTAGGGAAACTCATTTTCGACAAATTTGACATGACGAGATATGTAGACTTTATGAGTTTGTGGGTCAAGACAGCGATAACCCTTGGAGGTAGGATGATAGCCCAAAAAAATACAAGGACGGGATCGGGGTTGTAATTTGTGAGTAATATGAAGGCGTAGCCAAGGGTAGGCAAGACACCCAAAGACGCGGAGGTTGGTATAATTGGGAAGTTCTTGGTAAAGGAGTTGATAGGGTGATTTGTTGGAGAGAGTGTGACTGGGCATTCTGTTAATGAGGTAGTTTGCGGTGGCTAGAGCTTCTACCCAAAAGGAGACAGGGAGATGAGATTGATGTAGAAGAGTAACCACCGTTTCAATGAGATGGCGATGCTTACGCTCAGCCACCCCATTCTGTTCGGGAGTGTATGGACAGGAGGTTTGATGTATAATTCCCAGGGATTGCAGAAACTGGCCAAAGATGTTATTGACATATTCCTTTCCATTGTCACTTCGAAAAAGTTTAACATGAGAATTGAATTGTGTTTTGACCATTTTTTCAAAAGTGACAAAGGTGGTGTATGCCTGTGATTTGTGTTTTAGTGGGTACAACCAAGTGTATTTTGTAAAATCATCCACAAAACAAATATAATAGCGAAAACCAGCAAATGAAGGAACAGCAGTAGGACCCCATAGGTCAGAATGAATAAGTTGAAAAGGTGCAGTTGTACGCTTCTCAGATAAAGTAAAAGGTAATTTATGAGATTTAGCAATTGAACAGGAGTCACAATTGTTTACATGAATGGAAGAAAAACCTAATTGAGACATTAAAGAATTTATTATTTGAGTAGACGGGTGACCCAGACGACTGTGCCACAACAGACTGTGGCCATCAGCCGAAAGAGCCACCGGAGCCACAGGAACGCTTTCTGAAACTGGGTGGGCAGACGAACTTGTGCCAGGAAGAACGTACAGACCATGCTCACAGGGGCCCTGAAAAATCACCCTCTTGGTAGTATTGTCTAGGATCTGAAAATCATTAGAGGTGAACAAGAGTGAGCAATTATTGTCTTTTGTGAATTGGTGAACTGAAAGGAGATTGGATTTAATAGAAGGGACGTGGGTAAGGTTACCTAGGTGAAAGATAGCGGTGGGGGTTTTAATGGTACCCGTGCCAGTGTGAGAAATATTAAGGGACTCACCGTTGCCAACAGTAATACCATTGGAGCCATGATATGGATTTGGAGCGTTAAGCTTGGATAGATCAGAAGTAACGTGCATGTTGGCCCCAGTATCCAACAGCCATTCAGAGGAAGGGCCGGCTTGAGATGCATAATTGGCACGGTTATCACTATTTCGGCTCTCCTCATACCGAAACCAGCAATGAGCAGCGGTGTGTCCTGTTTTCTGACAGATTTGACAAGTTGGACGATCCCGCTCGTAAGTGCCCTGCCCGCCGCTGGAAGATGACTGCCCGCCGCTGCCGAAGGAGTGCAGGCTGTTGTTGCTGCCGTGCTGCTGACCGTCGTACGGCGGACGACTGCCCTGCCGACCGCCGCGCCCGCGGCCTCCGCTGTTTCTGCCGTAGCCGCCGCGGCTCCCCTGCCGGCCGCCACCACGCCCCCCGCGATAGTTCTGGCTTGCGGTGAGGGCGGTGGCCGGCTCCATAACAGCGGCTTCTCGGAGAAGAAGTTTGCTCTCCAGATCCACGTTGATTTCTTCACTTTTTAGCCACGAGGAGAGAGTAGTCAGGTCAACGGGCGTTGGACTGATGCGAACCGCCTGTTTAATGGAGGAGTAAGCTGATGGGAGCCCCCGAACGACGCACATGACGAGATCTTTTTCGGGAATGATTTCGTTCACGGTGTCGAGGGCTGTGATGATGGTGGAGACCTCGTCTAAATACTCCGCCATAGTTTTCGTGCCTTTGGTAATTGTGTGGAGACGATCACGCAATTGAAAAATATGAGAGTGGGAAATTGATGCATAGCGTGTTGCGAGGGCCGTCCACAGGGCTGAAGCAGTTGTGTAGGATCGGACGTGTTTCTGAACCGTGGGAGAGATGACCGCAATCAAACATGATCGGATCTGGCCATCCACGGCTTTCCAGGCGGCATGGGCCGGATTGGTTTTTTCTGATTTGTCCGTGGCGGTGATGACTGCCGGCGGCGGTTCTGTGCTTCCATCGACGTATTTGAGAAGGTAATTGGCCTCAAGGGCTGTAAGAACGGTGATTTTCCATGTAGGGTAATTTATGTCTGATAATTTTTCGGGAATCAGGGCATGAAGATGCCTGAGAAGGAGTTTAACGCCAGAAGGAAGTGAATCGAGAGGATCCACCTCGGTTGTCATGGCTGCCGCCGCCCAAGAGAAGAGAGGGAACGATCGGTGCCCTAAAGAGAGAAAAAAAAAACCTAGAGAAAAGAAGATCTAGGTTTTCTGGCTCTTGATACCATGAAGGAATATTGATTGTATTGAAGTGTTAACCTAATAAGGGAATACATGGGAGATATATATAGGAGATATAGGAAGGAGTACTAATCCTAATAGGACTAGGATTAAGGAGTACTAATCCTAATAGGACTAGGATTAGTACACAGTAAATACGAATATTATGTAATACTGTTTATTTAATACTATCTGTTATTAACTACAAGTATCTATCGATTCTTCAATGATAAAAGATCTTTCTGAATTTTGAAGCTAATTTCACATAGAAGAATTGATACATCATACATGGCTTGTGCCCTCTTTGGTGCAGCCATTATACAAATCCAATAATTACTACTTCAGCGTTACTTTATAAAGCTTGAAGTGTAGCTTTTTTTTATATCAAAACTAAGTTAAGTAGAATGATAAACATATTAGAGACTCTCGTCTTGTTTATAGGAAGGATGTTCCAAGATTTATCCTAAAACTTGTTTTGAATACTCATTTAAATAACGTTTTGTTGCTACAGGAAGCTATTATGAATGTGAATCGGAGCTGACTTCACTATTATGTGGTAAACTTTCTTGCGTTCAGCTATCATAGCCATCAGTTCAAAATGATTCAATCAGATCCAGATTCATCACCTCCAACTGCAGCTAATGTCTCAAGTTCAAAGACCAGCACATATGGAAGTGAACATCCTGCACAAGATCAATCACTTCAATTTAGTCAAGCTTCACCAGTATTGTGAACTTAAAGGCTGCCGAGTATGTTGAGACAGGGCCAGTAGCTTCCAATGGAAAGGAGACTTAACTGTGGAAGAGAGTGAAGATATATTCGGCATTCTGTAGTTGAATTTGTTGAGTCAATTCTATTGTTGAGTTAATTATTCTAACTTTATTAACTAAATGTAATGTAAAGAGACAAATGGAAAATATGTTTCAAAGGACAAGATACATCCGTTCAAAAAACAAAAATGATGTAATGGTCTTGAATGTCATTAACATTTCACATACGTTTTTTAGAAATTACTTCTTCTCTTTGAAACTCCTACTTTGCAAATCCTATATAAAGATGTATCTTGAGTGAGCATAATACAACACTACCAACATAAACAAAAAGAAGAGAAACTTTTCCCTCCTCTTATCCACAGAATATTTTTGGGCAATTGATTTTGAGCAACCTCCATACTCTAAGCCACAAGTGCACACGTTTGAGAATAACTGTGGAACCTTTGGGAGAGACCGACTACAACGATTTGCACCGGAGTCGAGCCGAAATCGCTTTCAAGGCTATGGTTTGCCACGACACAGTGTTTGTGATAAGTTATTTATTTTATTATAATTCCTATCTAATATCAATATTGTAGTATTTCTCTTAACAATTTGAAATCGAATTTGCTAGGATACAATATTAATAAATGACTATTTCTTTGAACAAAAATTTTAGTGATTTGTCAAAACATGAGTCTTTGATAGAAATAATTTCAAATGATGGTCACATAAATTTAAATTTTCTTTGAACAATTAGAAGTTGATTACATTTTATTTAAAGAACCTTCTATGAATGGTTCCAACACCACTATTAATTCAAGTAATGTTATAGTTGTTGAGGATGTTGTTAAAAAGAAGTTTGAAAAGGATAACAGAATTGTGAGAGGACATTTGCTAAATCACATGACTAATCCTTTATTTGATTTTTTTTGCTACTTATAAATCTGCTAAAGAAAGGTGAGAAAGTTTGGAAAAGAAATGTGGTACAGATGATGTAGGAAAGAAAAAAATATATTGTCGAACAATGAATTAAATTTCAAATTGTTGATAATAAGCTAATAATAAAAACAAGTTCATGAATATGAGAACTTGACTGTTGATATTCTCAACGAGGACATGAAGATGCGTGAGATATTTCAAGCTAATATTCTGCTTGAAAATTTCCCACCATCTTGGAGTGTTTATAGAAATCAATTAAAATATAAGAAAAACAGTTTAACTCTCTAAGAACTTATTAGTCGTATGAGGACTGAAGAGGCAAACTATCTCAAAAATAAGATGGAAGAACTTTATCTTAATTCTTCTAAAGCTAATCTTGTTGAATCTTCTGTTACTGTTGTGGAAGACAGGTTAAAAGACAACATAGAAGAAAGTCTAAATAGGAATATATGAAGAAGAACAAACAATTCAACAAGTCGGAGAGCCAAATTGAAAAATTTAAGTGTCCTTGTTTTGTTTGTGGAAACACTAATTACAGGGCTGCCAAGTGCTATCAAATAAAAGGGAAGGACTCAAAGAAGGAAGGACAAAGTGATGTCCAATCTAATCTTGTTGAGGGTAATGAAGTGATTGCTCCTATAGTCGTTGAGGCAAATCTAGTGGCTAACGAAATTGACTAGGTTCTAGACATAGGCGCCTAAGAGTTATTTCATATGTTTGAGTAGTCAACTAATGGAGAGTGTGTATATATGGGTAACTCCACAACTTTTGTTGTAATGGTAAAGGAAAATTTTTACTTAAATTAAAATCTGGAAGACATTATCTTGAACAATGTTTTGTATGTTTCCTCCCTCCTTAGAAACTTAGTTTCCGGAGCACTTCTCAACAAAGTAGAACATTATTCATGCATTCAACCATTTATAATTTTTCATACATATTAATACACTGTTACCACATTCACATAAAAGAATGAAGCAAATTAATTGGATAAATTTCATGACTTTTTCAGTCAAAAGTATAAAACTTTATGTTAGTCATCATCACATAAGCACTATAGTGCATTAGGACTTAAACCTAATGTCTTACCATATAAATACACCTTTGGTCATAAATAATGGGACTTTAATCCAACTTCTAATTATCATGGTGCACCAAGACTTTAACTCAATTTCTTACCCACTTGGTACGATGAAACCTGAATTCACTATCTTACCCTCAACCAATGCCTGAATAAACCAAATGTATTACCAAAAAATAATTATGAAAAATCATGAATATAATATGAACTTGACTTAATATACAAGAAAAATGAAAAAAACCAATTAATTAGAACAACATGTGAGAATCAGGGGCGGAGCCACCTTGGTACAAGCGGGTTCATCCGAACCCCCTTCGACGGAAAATTATACTATTTAAACATGGTTAAAATAATATTTTATGTATATAGTATATGTGAAACCCCCTTCGTCTACTCCGTGTGTCTATCTCTATAAATTTTGAACCCCCTTATTGAAATTTCTTACTCCGCCACTGGTTAGAATCATATAAAAGTCCCAAGTTAAAATAAATTCAAACATTTTAATAGTCCCTCTCAACATTGTTATGAAGATTATTATAATTTACTAACTATTTTAGAATAACTACAAAACAAGATTTGTTAGTACAAATAATATGTTAATAACTCAACAAGTAAATATTTAGACAGAGAAAAATAAAAAGGTGCAAAGTAATCAACAATAATAGTCCAATCAATATGTATATGTCACATAACTCAATAAAACAAGATCACAAAGAACAATTTCTTTACAAATTATTAACTTACAAAACTAATTTTACTTTTTAAATATATAAGTGATCAAATTTAAAGTTTGCTAAAAGTACAAGCAACTTATTGGACTCATATGATTTTGATATGGTAAGAAAATTAATGATGCATAATCAAAAGTAAAATATAAAATTAATTATATAGTATTTTACCTTGAGAGAAAAATAAACACAAATATTTTTACCTTCTTTATATTTTCTTTCTTCAATCATTCAATAGTAGAAAAATCATGTTGTAAAAATAAAGTTAAAAATAAGACAAGAAATATAGAAGATGAAAGCAATAGAAATAGGGAGACAAGAGATGAGAGATTTTCTTATTATTTCAACTCTTCAAAGTATTCACGAAATCTTTTCATTGTCTACAATATAAACCCTTATGCCTATATTTATTGTGTAATATATAGGCATATAAAAGGTTAGTCATAAATATAATATTAACATGAACATAATGGGGAGATTATGAAAGTGAAAGGTTATGAGAGTAATGGTTATAAAGTTGGAGGTTATTTTATCTTTATAATGGAGGAGGTTATGTAGTAACTTCTTGGTGTAGTGGAAATCCATATTATATTGTTTTATATAACACTCCCCCTTGGATTTTCATAGATAATATTCCTCATTAAAACCTTACTAGAAAAAAACCCTGTGAGAAAAAATCCCGGTGAAGGAAAAGAGTATATATATCTTTTAACACGCTTTGAATGTTGCCTCGTTAAAAATCTTAACAGGAAAACCCAAATGGGATAAAATCATGGTAAAGGAAAAGAGTACTACACATATTTTTCCCCCCCTGATAAAAAACTTTACTTGATATCTCGGAAAACAATGCATTTCAATTTTGTATCACAACTTCTCAAATATTGATATATGCAATCATTGGTGAATATGTTTATAAGATTATCACTTGACTATATCTTTTGAAACGTCTATCTCACCATTTTGTTGAAAATCATGTGTGAAAAAGACTTTTTGTAAAATATGTTTTGTATGATCTCTTTTGATTGTATCCTCCGTTCAATATTATTTTCGTATATGGTGGCTGGAATATCCTTTGTAAAATGAAAATCACATATTTTTTTGAATATGATAGATCATAATTCCAATCAAACACACTCGATTTACATCATAGATCGGTATTATTTCTGCATGATATGAAAAACTGGTTACCAAGGTTTGATTCTTTGAACCCAAGATATTGTTGCGCCTTCATATGTAAAGAAACAGTCCATTTGTGATCGAGCTTTATCCGAATCAAATAAATATTCTGCATCTGCATAATTAAATTATTTTTGACTCGTGAATTGGTCATTTCAATTTTATTGAAGCTCGTCTTTTCTTCTAAAAGAAAATCACACATCTTCTATGCGATGAGTCACTTGCTTTACTAGTTTCTTGTCATAACTTGAATGATACTATGACAATCTTTTCACATAACTTTTGTTATGTACATCAAATAATCTTCTAACATTTGCATAACCAACAATCTGTAAGTGCACCAATTGTACTAATACATGACATTTTAAATTATTTTTATGAGATCAAAAAGATATTTTCTCTGTGTTATGCAATCTCAAAATCATTGGATACTCAATGGAATTGCTTTAACACCTTTTAATCCTTCAAAGATTTCCAGCTAACTTTCATCGTTAAGTTAGACATAATAATCATTCATTATGCATATTCAAGTATTCCATCTATTGCCAGATTGAAACAAGTCTTATTGCATCCACCACTAGAGAATATATATATATCTCCATTTGTTAATGTGATGATTTTTGCGTGAACCTTTTATGCCCCGAAGCAGTAACCAAACTTTATAGCTTACGGTTATACCTTCGCACAATGATTCATTTGTACCCCACTGACATATATTTTGATCTATGAACTATAAGTCCAAAAGTATCACTTTTTTAAGTGAAAAAAAATATACTTGAATAGTGCATTTTATTTGGACAATCATTTATTTGTCCACACTGTATAACATATTCAAATTTAATATTCTCGTAACCATTTATAGCATTGTTTTCTTTTTCATATCAAATTACCGTCAACGACCATGTGGATATTGATTCCAATACGACATAAATTATTGAGATCTCTTCATTTTTCATCATTTTTACGTACCTGAACCTTCGCCAAGGTTTTATGAAATGTTATGTCATAGTGCTCTTTCAAAGCACTTACCTCATTATCAATAACCATTTTGATAATTTGCTCCTCTCTTTCCTCAAGGAGTTTTACACTTGGAATAAATTGGTCTATCACACTTCTGGCGTACCATAGACTCTGTCCTTTAAGGACTATTTATTGGAGCATTTGCAGCTTAATTTAAATATTGGGTCCGCAAATACATCTGGCAAATTACTTGCAACATTTTGCAAATGAATTATATCTTGAACTTCAAGTTCACTTTCTTTTAACGAGAATCTAGATAATTTACCCCACACATAATTTTTAGCTGCTACACATATCTCCCCCTAATGTTAGGAAATCCAACATTCACCCTCAACCTCATTTGGGGATCCACCTTTATACATGGTGGAGCAATAAAATCATATATGCACACATCAAAATTTTTTTGGATGAAAATTATTTGGTTCTTGACCCTACACCAATTGTGATGGGAGAACCTTGTTGCTTGATGCATGCATGTCAAATAAACTCATATCATATCAATTTTTATTTGATAGATTTGTTCTCATAATCAATGGTCTAGCTATAATTGGAGGCATACAATTTCTGTTAAACCAACCAACATTATCAACATGATTTTATAGTTTTAGACTATGCTCTTAATTTCATAATTCGAGAAAACAACCTTATAAAAACCAATTCGTAATTTGATACAAAGGCACATGTGACCATATCATCGATGCATCTATCATATATTTATATAAAAGAGAACCTTAGGCCCGCTTATGTGGCGCAACCACAAACAAGAATTCTCTTTTAACTTATTTATTTCCAAAATTAGCCTTTCGTTTCATGAAAAGTTGTGACTTTAAAAAAAATTGTGACTTTTTATGAAAAGTTGTGACTTTTACAAAAAGTTGTGACTTTTTATGAAAAGTTGTGACTTTTATGAAGAGTTGCGACTTTTATGAAGAGTTTCAACTTAAATAAATAGTTGTGACTTTTATGAAGAGTTGCAACTATAATAAAGAGTTGTGACTTTTATGAAAAGTTGCAACTTTTATGAAATATTCTGACTTTTATGAAAAATTGTGACTTTACAAATTAGTTGTGACCTTCTTGATAAGGCACAATAAGCATTCATTGATACTACCCTTTGTTGTTTATAAATATAGGAATTTTCTCTCATTTTAAAATAACGACAATTCTTCTTATTCTTCTTATTCTTCTTCTGTAGAATTATATTCGTGTACTTTGCTCATGTTGAGTGACTGACTGACTGATACCATTGTTTTTGTATCAACACACTTGTGAATAGAATCGCTCTATCCGGGGAGAGGATCTATTCCTTTAAACTTTAGGTAGTAGAATGAACTAATTTCTTAAGGGAACAATGTGCATTTACCGGGCTCTGTTTTTCCTTTATGTTTCATTTTGTTAGTAAAGATTCTTGTATGTTGTTTAAAGTCATTAATTTATACTTATTTTTTATTATTTTTTCTTTGTGTACATGTTTTACACTTTGTTGTTTATGTTTATGCTTTTGATCATTATGTTGAAGTAAAGATATGTTAATCAAGAGTTTGATGTAATCATAAGACGATTGGTGTCATGTAGATTAGAATTTTTAAACTTATAAAATAAATGAATTTAATCTTTATAGAGTGTTCAGTGGCTAAAAGATCCATGAGATGTGCAACAAAGGACTTTATTTATTCAACTTTCTATCTTATCGAAGTATTCAATCGATTAGTGATATTCAAAAAAAATAATAGAATGTAGTGGTATGGTAAGTATTGTACTCAACCTTAATCAAACGTTTGGGGTTTCAAATGTTAGGTTGGAGAATGAATCACCCCTCACAGTAGGATGAATCTATATTAATGATATATTCAGGAAATAATTACCTTCTTATAAATTTTAGATTAAAAGTCCCAAAAACAATAAAGTTTTAACCATATGGATAAAAACATAAACAATAAAATATGTCTTTTAGCTATCAAAGTAGTGTCATCGACTGCGTATAATTTTGAATAAGGGACCTCCCTAGACATCATTTAATCCAAATTATTTGAGCAATATACGTTATTTCATTGAACTCCAAGATATGTGTTTTTATATTTTAATTAACTTATCAAGTACGCTACAAATTATATAAGATGTATTATTGACATAGTTCACCACCGCGCGAAGTGCGTGAAATTTACCTAGTTACATCATAATAGTAAACGGTCCACATGGCAGGTGAACGAACTCATATTCACCTTTTTATATGTTTCAAACAATTTCAAGGGATACAATCTCAACCTTAGCTGGTACAATGATCATTTACCACGAGAACAAACTACAAAGATAATTCTTGAAGAGTCTTTTTTTTCTTCAACAGCCACGTGAATTCTCAATTTCTTTTGCATTACTTTTGAATCAGAATGGCCAAGCGGTTATGCAACAACTATTTATTCTAGTAAACTTCTAGTTTACTTTTGCATGTGATTCCATCAGCATATTCATGTTTGTATCCAACAAATAAGATGGGTAATCTTATACATAAATATTTACAACCCACTTTTGTTGTAATAATTTGAAGATATTAAATCTTCCCATAATTTAGTCTCAATATAATATTTTTCTTTTCAATACTTCTGAAACTTAAAAAGTTTCTTTTGATACTTACTACAATCCCAATTATGAATAATTTCATTCTTCGGATAGTAAAAAATTAGCCCTTTCGGAACTATCAATTAATTCTGTGTACTACCACAATTTTCACAACGTCATCCTTATGGTGACCATCTCCTTCAAGGAGAAAATTATTATAATTGTCATGGTTACAATTATTATATTCAAGACTTATTTCTTGATAACCCATGACTAATTTGTGTTACGACACAACAACATTTATTTTGGTTATGGCCACAACCTTTACAGAAAACTTTTTTCCAATAATTCATTATAAAACATACCACAATATTTGTGTAGTACTCAAAGTATATGACTAAATGACGATTTATGACAAAATATTTCTTTTCAATCTCTCAAACCTCTCGGCTCCCATAGAGGTGAGATGTGACATTCATCCAACAATACATGAACATGTTTTTATCCAAACAAACACAAGTCATAGTTACTTCAAGAAATGGACCATAACCATTTGTACATGTTCCATAAGTTTTATTAGAAACTCATTGTCATGTTTTGGCATTATGTGACTCATCTCAACATCACTTTAAGAGTTCAAATGTACAAAATGTACTACCACTTTGTATTCCTTTATTTTAATGGAGGATTTACAAAACTTTTTTTAAATTGGGTTGTACCAACAACAATGTGCCCAGCTTCTCATACCACTTTGATGGATAAAAATTACCTTTAACAATTACCTTCACATTTGAAGGATCATCTTACAAAACAATGTGTCCAATAACCTTTTATACAATTTTAATGGACAAAATTACATTTACATTCGAAGTAACATCTTAAGAATCCATAATGTTCTTCCTTTTAATTACCACAATGATGACCATTAACATTTTACCATATTCATAATCATACATCCAACCACTTGTCATTTTTCACACATAATAATACACTGTTACCACATTCACATAAGAGAATGGAGAAAAATAATTGGATAAATTTCATGACTTTCAGTCAAAAGTATAAAATTTTATGTTAGTCATCATCATATCATCACTATAGTGCATTAGTTTTTAAAGTCCAATGTCATACCCATATAAAGACACCTTCGGTCATAAATAATGGGACTTGAACCCAACTTCTTATTATCATGGTGCACCAAGACTTTAACTCGATGTCTTACCTACTTGGTGCGATGAAACCTAAATTCACTGTCTTACCCTCAACCAATGCCTTAATAAACCAAATGCATTACCAAAAAAATTATTATCGAAAATCATAAATATAATCTGAACTTGACTTAATATACAAGAAAAATGAACAAAATCAATTAATTAGAACAATATGTTAGAATCATATAAAAGTCCCAAGTTAAAATAAATTCAAACATTTTAGTAGTCTCTCTCAACATTGTTATGAAGATTATTATAATTTACTAACTGTTTTAGAATAACTACAAAACAAGATTTGTTAGTACAAATAATATGTTTATAACTCAATAAGTAAATGTTTAGACAAAGAAAAATAAAGGGGTGCAAAAGTAACCAACGATAATAATTCAATCAATATGTATATGCCACATAACTCAATAAAACGATCATGAAGAACAATTTCTTTACAAATTGTTAACTTACAAAAGTAATTTTACTTTTTAAATATATAAGTGATCAAATTTAAAGTTTGCTAAAAGTAAAGGGAAAATGGACAAGTACCCCCCTAGACTATGACTGAAATCTCAGAGACACAACTTAACTAAATTAAGATCGTATTACCCCCCTGAATATTTTTTTTTGCAATTTTGTGCACTTTTTTGGCTTATGTGACATCCTAATATCTCTCACGCGCCTCAATTGTGTGGAGTCACGGAATGTGTCACATAAGAAAAAAGGTGCACAAAATTACAAAAAAAATTAAGTTTAGGGGGATATTAGGACCTTAATATAGTTAATGTGTGTCTCTGAAATTATGATTATAATCTAGGGGGTACTTTTGTATTTTTCCAAAAGTAAAAGCAACTTGTTGGACTCATATGGTTTTGAGATGTTAAGAAAATTAATGATACATAATCGAAAGTAAAATATAAAATAAATTATATAATAATTTACCTTGAGAGAAAAATAAACACAAATATTTTTACCTTCTTTATATTTTATTTTCTTCAATCATTCAATAGTAGAACAATCGTGCTGATAATGTATTATAAAATTGAAGTGAAATAAGACAAGAAATATAGAAGATGAAAGCAATAGAAATAGGGAAACAAGAGATGAGAGGTTTTCTTATTATTCCAGCTCTTCAAAGTATTCACCAAATCTTTTCATTGTTTACAATATGAAGTTTTATGCCTCTATTTATAGTGTAACATAGAGACATACAAAAGGTTAGTCATAAATATGACATTAACATGAATATAATGGGGAGATTATGAAAGTGAAAGGTTATGAGAGCAATGGTTATAAAGTTTGAGGTTATGGAGGTTATGTTTATCATAATAATGGATGAGGTTATGTAGTAACTTCTTGGTGTAGTGGACCTCCATATTATATTGTTTTATAACATTTTTTACTTTTTTCTCTTTTTTCATTCACACTTTTTAATTTGTATTTCTTATATATTTACACCAAAGAAAGAAAAAAAATAAGAATAAGAAACTCAAATAATAATAATAAGCAAATAGATCTAAAAGGGAGATATTGAAACCTCAAATCCCTCGTTTAATTAAGGAAGTCCAAATATATTATGACTAAGAAGAATCAAATACCACTTGAAGTTTATTAAAATTATGATATATACTCCTACATGTTTTTTAAAGGAAATTAAAAAGTCGGAAAAAAATTGAAATTAATTTTTCCTCTTTTGTTAGATGAAAATAGTACATGTATTTAAGACATTTTTGTAACAATAGGGGTATATGTGAGTCACTTTTATAGGGATATGTGACTCACTTTTATAATGAGTAGCTTACTTCTAAATACAATGTTGAGGGGTATATCAGACCATTTTTCATTTTCTTAATTTTGGGCGATGTTTCCCCTAATTTTTCTTCGAGTAATTAAGTTCGAGATAACTGTCAAGAATATACCTAAACTATTCTCTTTTTTATGAGTTTCATACCTAAACTATTGAGAGTATGATTTTCATACCTAACAAATCACTTATTAGCTTGAGAAACATACCTCAGTGGTGTGTGTAATACATCCTATCATTTATTTGAAAAAATGTTGACACGTGACATTCCACATGGATAAAATATTTCATCTTGACAAAAAATTAAATAATAAACTATTAATATTAACTAAAATTAATGATTAAAGTAATATTATCCTCAAATCATTATTTTTTTCATCAAATAAAACTTACGTTAGTTTTCTTACCCACTCCACCACCTCCTCTCCGTACCCCCTCCTCCACCCAACCCCCGACAATCCCCGTCATTTTATTTTTAAAAATTATTTATTATTTTTTAAAAAATATATATATACTTCACCTTCCTCACACACACACACACCGCCAAAAGAAAAAGAACCAAACACTCATTCCGAGAAAATATTGATATTATTTTATTTTTAAAAAAAAAATTCTACCCCATCTTATTTAAGTACCCTCACTCCTATTATTTTTTTTGTATTAAACGTGTGCATATATTTAAGGAATTCTTGTCTACTTGTGTACAGAGCATAACATAAATAAAAAAATATTTTTAAAAAATTCTTGTCGTGGCAAGTAAAAAATATTTTTATATTTATATATGTAACACAAAACGAGAAAAAATTGAAAGCGGAGGGTTAAATGGAGTGAGTAATTTTTTCTTTGAAAAATAAAATAATTTCTAAATTAATATTTGGGGTGGGGGAGATGAAGTGAGAAAAATCAAATAGAGGATCATTCCTTCTAACATAGCAACATCCAAAATGTAATCCTAAGAGCTTTAAGAGTTTTTTTGGGGGAAAGAATTTGTGAGAGACAAACATTATGTTATCACTTATATGAGTATCTTTTTATTCCAAGTGAATTTATGAGGTTACATTTCTCGATCTCCTGTATTCTCTTTTATATAGTGTATTTCTCATCTCCTCTTATGGATTAGGTCAATTAACTCAACCACGTTAAATATTAGTGTCTCTTTTGACATAATTCTCCTTTGTCTTCTTCCTTAGTATCTTTTGAGGTTTGTTTTGCTAGATAATTATACATGACACTTAATTATTTTGATCCTAACAAGTGCTATCAGAATACGTTTAAAAATGAGTGTTTGTCTTGGCGTGTTCAGTTCTAACCTCAAACTATTTGGCGATAACTAAAAATTTATTTTGAAATGTTTTATTATAATGTTACACAACGTAGAGATAGATTTAATGGGGGATATTTTGGAGATGGATATTTAACTTGTTGAAAACTTATAAGAAGAAGGTGGAGCAAATTTAAGTTGTCAGAAATCTTTGCCAAAGGGGAGTATTGTTGGGTGTTTGCTTCAGATTTTCTCACCATAATTGAGTTTTCGTCAAAGGATTTCACAACCCAAGGTAGATCCTAGGAGTAACATGGTGCATAGGACCCTGAGAGACCCTACACAAGCTACTTAGAATGAATAAATAAGATAATAGAAATTGAAGAGAATTTAAAATTAAATACAGTTGTTAATCATAAGAGTTTTACAAAGTAAAGCGGAAGTCTAACAATATCTCAAAGTCAGCTAGTACAAAAGAGTGATCATGGCGTAATTCGTATATCACATACAATATGAAAGTAAAGGCATAGAGAAATAAAAGCTCCGTCCTCAGAACATAAGGATTTACCAATTTTCAAATTTCTGCTATGATATCCGTAGCCACAGGAAGTGGTGAATCTGGAGCGTCGGACCCTAAATTTTTCTAATAATAATAATGTAGGGAACAGTATGTGTTAGTATAAAAATGTACGAAACATGATAGAAATGCATAAAACATGTGAAATCATGCTTAAAAGGACATTTTCATGATATGCAATGGCCAAGATAAAACATGAAATAAAAGAATTATAAAACATAAGTCATAAAACATGGTGAATGCAACTTAACATCTTTAAACCTTCTAGAGATACTTCCAAAAGTAACCTTAGTTCATTATTGTGGGAGATTTACCTTTAACCGACATGTAATACAATGTGAGATATTAACATGGAATCTAATGTCTACCCCACACCGAAAAGAAGTATCCTACTTGTCAAGGTAAGACCATGAACTTCTAGCTTATGTGGATCCACTTGTTAATGTCTATCTAAGACAATCATTATCCTATGGGGGCACCTAGGTATGAGATAAGAAGATTTCTACTAGAAATCCGACCTTTACTGAGGAAGAGCTTCCATCTCAACATCCTCTCAGTGCTAAGCGTAAATCCCAAGGAATAGTCATTATCTTAACTTGTCCATGGATGGGCACGTCATATTTCCAATCCAATCTACAACATATATCATCCATGAAAAGGTACAATTAAGCACCAATCCAAACTAGGTTTTTTTAGAATAACTCCTTAACTTTGATTCATTTTAAGTAACAAGACCTTTCAACTTTAGAATCCTTTATGTGAGAAAACGTTTCGCATTCATGCACTGAGTAATTATATTAAAA
Source organism: Solanum pennellii (assembly GCF_001406875.1). Lineage (NCBI taxonomy): Eukaryota > Viridiplantae > Streptophyta > Magnoliopsida > Solanales > Solanaceae > Solanum > Solanum pennellii. Next base: position 55,441,275 of record NC_028646.1, on the reverse strand, counting down.
ATCATTTCACAACAATCAACCAAAACAACATTATTTATGTACTTTCAAAGCAACTTACATCATTTTCATCAATTCCATAAGAACATGCATATTTCCATAATTCACCTTTTATGGTCAAAAATCTAGAAAACATAGGTTAAACATGGGTTCAGTTGATTCATCTTACAAACATGTAAATATATCAATTCATGCACAATAGTTCATGAAACAATAAAATAATTCAACATTGAAACGAACCCATGAAATAGAAGAAAACTCTAACTTCAATTGGGGATTTCTAACTTCAAAATTGAGAAATTTAGAAACTATATGGAGGAAAGAGCTCTATAGATGAAGACTATCATACCTTAATCCCAAATCTTGAAAGCAGTGAAGGATTGTGAGGATTGATATTGAAACCCTCTCTTTCTTCTTCAACTTCTAGATAGAGAAATATTTGCGGAGGATAAACTTGTTCTTCTTTTAGGAATTTGAGAGAATGAACTGAATTGGGTGATTTTGGGGGTAAAAACATTTATATAGGGCTTTGGATTAAGGGAAAAACGACATAGAATTAGAACCATCTGATTACATTCGTTCTCAATAGCCATGAGATGATCATCTTAGGGTGTTCCTTTTGTCGACGGATGATCTTATTACACACGTAGTCTTTGAAAGATGAGAACCAACCATGTAGCATCTACATCGAGAATTCAAGTATTGTATACGCCATTAGTCTGATCCTTTATAGGAACTACCCGTAATAACGAACTTCCAAAATGGATCTGTGTATCATAAAGAGATTCGTCGTTCCCCACTCTGCTTCACCTTAGTTGTTATTTGAACAAGTAAACGTTCTGTCTTGGTCCAAGTGGGGATAGCATTTCTCTTCTGCATGTCCATGGAGTTTAGAAAAATCCAAACATCTCAGAGATAGACAGAGAGGTAGGAATTTCTCCAACTTCCAATAAAAATAATTAGAAAAAACCCAAAAGACCCTAATTTAAAAAACTGATGCGACCACTTCCGTGTTGGCCTTCACGGCCCGTCAAGGACTCCACAACGGTTATGGCTGTCATGGTCCTTGGCAAGTGGCTAGGGAAGGACTCCTTGCGTGGGTTACTTGACGACAACCACCACGACCCGTCATCCTCACCACGGGCCATCTAGGCCTTCGTGGGAGGGACGTTGGTCTTGGCAATCTCTGGCAAGCCCTCACGAGCACCATAATGAGTCGTCATCCTCTCCACGAGCCATCTAGATATCCTTGGGAAGGACTCCTGCGAGGAAGGAATGGCGAAACTTATCACGAAGCCATTTCATTGTCTGTGGTCCCCTTCACAACCCGTTTGGGGCTCCGTGGAGTGTTCCTTGGTCCAATATTTGAAAAGTTCCCCTTCAGCCTCCTTTTCAGTCTTTCTTGAATTCGAGGTGTTACAAAGGAAATCACGACATTTTCATATCTGACTAGTTCTTTCTTTCATAATAAGGGTTTGTAAATATTCAATAGAGGTTCATTCCCACCTTCAACATCAATACACAACAAAGCACAACTCTCGAAATATCACAATACACCATGAAGCCTTCACCTTCACAAGCAAAGAAAAAATAGAAGTTGAAGTTAACATAGTTTTGAACTTTTGAAAGCTTGCATGTTGAACTATTGAACACAACATACTTCTGAGTTAACTAATTCAAAAAGGGTGCAATAGAAAAGAGGCCCTCCCCAAAATTCTGGTTGTAACTTGCCAATCCAAGAGAAGTCTGGATCTCGTTAGACGAGGTACACTAAGTCCGATCTTGCACTACCTCAATCTTAGTCGGATCTACCATAACACCCTCCTTGGACACAACATGTCACAAGAATTCCATAGAACTGAGCCAAAACTCATATTTCGAAAATCAAATAACCTCCTTGGACACAACATGTCCCAAGAATACCATGGAATTGAGCCAAAACTCACACTTTGAAAACCTAATATACAATATTATTCATGTATCAATCATTGGAGCATAATACTCAAAGATTAAGTGTGCTCCTCCTTAATATTGAAACGTCAAATTTTATTAACTTCATAAATGTCACCGGGGCATTAGTCAACCCAAAAGGCATACCAAACTATTTTAGTAGAAAAATATTTTACATGAAAAACATTTCACTTCATACCAACACACCCTAAGAATAATTCGATTAAAGAGATCTATAATTGTAGACAATGTCACCCATTTTTGGGGAACTTCTCTCTTGAGCATATATGACCGACTACTTTGAAGCATAACGGTAAATAACAATTTTAACACGTAATATTCTTGCATCCGTCTCTAGATTGAGAAAACATAAATATATTTATAGATTGGTAAATGAATTGGCAAAGGGCCAAATGCAGAACGAAGAAACAAGCAAGCTATGCACAGTATCCAGCTTAACTTCTAAGAAACAAGATTTACAAATTTTCCCATTTCCATGTTTGAAACATCAGGATATAGACCCATCCTGCTAGAACATAATCTATATATAATACATCATTATCCCAACCCATTCGAGAAGAATGATTTTTCATGTATGTGTCTTTTCTGGAGCTAAGAAATCCTGACATCCCTAGCCAGGGAAAACAACCAGAAGTTGTCTGTTGACAGCGATGGAAAAATTCAAATGAAGACCTGGCGTTCTGCTGGGCAAATCCAGTACAGTATATTGCTTGGTGAACTATCTTTGGGGCAGCTCGAAATTAGCTTGAGCATCTTGTTCAAGCATCATCAAAAAAACAAGAAGGAATATCTGGAGGATGCAATGCAGCCACGCACTTGTACTGCATCAAAATATTTATTTTTACGAGAAGGGTCATTGATAGAATATGTTAGAGCACAGACAACATTATCAATTATTGCCTAAAGCAAAAGCCTAGTCCAGTTCAGGGGTGGCACTATTTAGGAGGAAAGCCCCAGCGAGATATATTTAGGTTTAAAAAGAATTCTACCAGTACTATAAAGTAAAGTAATTTCACATACAAATCAAAACTAAGTACCTTGTGATTCATATATTTTTCTCTTAATGCCCGCCCAGTTGTTTCCATTAAACTAGATTGCAACTCATGGATAACGAGAACACAATCCTTCAGTTCAGATGGTTTATAACCTGTACATTGTTGAAGTGCAAAAGTCTGCAAAACCAAAAGAATGATCAGGACTGTTGGACTGTTCAGATCGGTGCTGGCAATTTCAGCATCTAACATAATGGCTGAACAGTTTTCAAAAAAAGTAGATCTTAGAAGCTACTATCTTTAATAATTCATATCATATTAAAAAATAAATAGGTAAATAGCACGTTGATTATATCAAATTTGGAGGCCCCAATAATTTTTCATGTAGAGAATCTAACACATCAGAAAGCTATATATAGATGAAATACTCCATAAGTTTTCTAATTGAATACCTACAATATGTTTTTAGAAACTTCATGAATATATTAAACTCTACAAAGAAGTAAATGAAAGCCACATTGATTCTTCTAAAATCAGGGTTTTCATTTATTTTATTTCTTAAATAATAAAAGTTATTGTTTGGTCGCATATGTTCCCTTAGTTAAACAATAAGCACACAATGAAACTACTACAAGCTCTTAGTTTAACTTTAACTATCACACAACCAAACCAAGAGAATCCAAACTTTAAGAATTTTAACCAGATTTTGACGAACCAATACTTGTGATTGTGTTAAATTTATGACATACTTTTTAAGATTTAAATGCACCAAAAGACGTTCCACAACATCACTCAAGTTTCTAGTTTTTATCTAATGTTGTCTTCTATTCAATACATAGTAAAACAACAACATACCCATCCTACGAGTGACGTACGGGAGGGTAGCCTGTACGCAAACCTTACGTACTAGCCACACTTTCACCTAGTTTGTGTCCTCTATAGCCTCCTATCTAAGGTCATCCTAGGTAAACAGTGAAGTGCTAAACTTACCATAGGATCCTAATAACTGTATGTTCCTAGTAATCCTGTTTTTTCATTGAAGCTAACGATGCTTGTATCAAAACTAGTTTTAAGAATGTGCCTTGCACATTGGATCTTTATTATTATATAAAATTTTATATAGGCCTAATTTATGTATAAATACATGTCTAACATTAACTCAATTAACTTTAAAAATATAATAAAATATATATATCATCATATGCATAAAAAATGAAAAAGATTAGACAAAACAATATATTAGTCTGAATAAAAAAAAATAATCGATAAATTAAAATTTTCATAAGAAAATCCAGTGGACTAACATTTTATGTTCAATTTATAAATGAAGAAACTCTGTATATCGTGATAGAATTATTAGCAACCCAAGAATAATTCATAATCAAGCATAATAATAAGTTAATAGATGGTTATAAAGAGAATCGACATATGAGAAACATCAATGAAACCTTACCAATCACATTGAAGATGAATTTAGAAGAAGGGGAGGGGAGAACATTAATGGATCTACTCTAGCATGATTCACTGATTTGACTATTTATAAATCATCAAAGTTTACGGTTAGAAGTTGAAAAGAACTTTAAAATATTGAATTGGTATGGGAAAATAATAAGTCATTCTAGAGTATTGAAATAAGTGGTAGTACCAAGGAAATTAATCCATCTGTATACTCAAATACATATCAATTACATTATTGTAAAACTTTAACATAATAAATTAGATATTTTATAACATTTTAATTTAATATAGGGACAAACAACAATTTAACTTTTTCCAAAACTTCTTCTCACTATTATTATTATTATTATTATTATTACTATTATTATTATTACTATTATTATTATAATTATTATCATTAAAAGAAGAGTAGATTTCTGACATCCCATGAAATTTATATTTAATATAAGAAATCCTAATTGACTCTTGTTCTTTCACATTCTCTTTCTAATAAATAACTTAAACAAAAAAATAATTAAAATAATATTATTTAATTAATTAGATGTTTAATTTAGTCTAGGGGTAAAATGGTAATCCAACTTTTCATCTTTGAAGCTTCCCACTTATAATAATATATAGAAGATATAGATAGATAGATATATGAATATAAATATAAATATAATATATATAGATTATATTATATTATAGTGTCTCTCTCTCTCTCTCTCTCTCTCTCTCTATATATATATATATATATATATATATATATATATATACACACACACACACACTATTAAATTAGTTACTTTGATTAAGAATTAATCTAAGAAAATGCAAAAGTCATCCACATTTTTATTGAAAATGATGCAATTTAACATTTAAATTAAATAATTAAATGCTTTTATAACATTTTAATTTATAGTAGGGGTAAAATTGTAATTCAACATTTAATTTTTGTTGTTCCCTCTTATAATAATGTATGATAGGATCAGTGGTGGATCACAAATGGACCTAAAACTCAAACACAATGCTACCACTTTTGGCAGTTTTATATGTTTTTGTTATTTTCGATATTTTATTTTTATGATGTAACCTCTGCATTACAAACCCAGACATAGTTTCATTGTAAATAGATATAAACAACAATATAGCATAAGATAAACCACATATTCAATACCATAATTTGTTCAACATTACTAGATTTAGAATTTTTTTATTTATACTTCATGGTACAGTTTTGAACGAGACATTGAGCTATAGTATTCTATTTGGCCTCGATTTTAACATACAGTAGGGTTTTACTAAATGTCTAGAAGTCATTCAAGAAGAGATATGCAGTTTTATTTAGGATCTCGACTTAAAAATCAGATTTAGTGACTGGATACAAAGATCTCTCCGACAATATCATATCTAGCGTCCCAATCTTCAAAACAATCATGGAGTATTCACGGGTTCAACTTTGTGGATGCCTTATAAGTTATAACAGCTAAGTAAAAAGAATCTATCTTTTAACCAAATGCAGTTTTAACTTATGTTCACATTAGAAAGTGAAAGTCAGTAAAACATAAACAGTTAAAGTGAAGTTGCACACATGAAGTTCAATAAGCTCCTCATATCATGATTAGGTTACAGAGAGCCCACTACTTCCCACACCATCTGGTTCTCGGTGCTGATCCCATAACCAAACAAAGTGATGGCCTAAAATTCACATGTGATATACTCCAATACACGAAATATGAAGAAAGAAAACCAATCTTACCCATGGGCAGACTTCAGGCAACACAGTAAACCTTGATAGAAAGATAGCTGAAGCAGCAGTCATTGATGGCAAGAACCGCACACAACTATAATCTAACAAACTCAGTTCCGCGAGATAACAGCTTAAGAACTCAAATTGCAAAGTTAAAAACTGCAGCAGAGGAAACAATTTATCATTGGGAAATAATGACATTAGGAGAAACATATTGACCTGAGACCTATAAGTAAAACTTACAGATAAATTATCTTGGGCAGCCTTCATAAAGATTCTGCAAATTCACCAAGGGAATTTTCATCATTGTACAGCCATTTAGTCAAGTATACATAAAACTCTAATGTAACAAGAGTAAATGCATACAGAAGGCAACAAACTCTAATGTAACAAGAGTAAATGCATACAGAAGGCAACAACTAGGATTAGATGTATGGGCTTGCGGACGAAAATTATGATCAACTACTTGTAGAAATACTGTGTGCATCCAAACCTGAGAAATGTTATTGTGGTGGGACTACTGATCTCAAAATTCAGAAAACTGAGCAAATCTCTCTCCATATTCACTACCTGAAGTTCAAATCAAATTTATTCAATATAAGAGTTCACATACTAGTCAATAAAATGATTGAAAGAGATGTAAGTCAACCTCTTCTCTGGTGTATGTATTGTCTGTAATGTAACAAAAATCTTCAACATGAGGCGGACTGATCTCTTCATACTTTCTGAACCATAAAGCACTATAAATGAATATATCTGATGTAACAAACAGTTTTTAATTAACAAAATAAGAGTTTTAAAAGCCATACGATGCAACAAGCATGCAAGATACACCGAGAAGCTGAAGCTTTTCCATGGCTAAAACGTGAGAAGACAAAAATCTGTCGATGTATGACACTGCAAGATACAGGGTGTCTGAAACAAGTTTGTATTCTTCTGTAACCTCCACCAACCAATCAACTAAAACCGTACGCATAGAAGGAATCACGTTATTCTGAACCTTCTCCATGTAGTTAGACAAAGGCCTCCTCCTTTCCTCAACCTACATACCAAATTTAGCATCAGATTGATGCATTCAAAGAAATTTTTACACTCCAAAACATTAAAGACCTTGAGATAAACAATGTGTAAAGATTTGCAATAAGCTACTGGGACTTGTAAGGTAAATCTTGCCTCACAGAACTACAGAAACTGAAACAATGGTGGAATAGCCTTCAATTTTTGGCTGTTTTCTTATAACTAACTAGTCTTGATACAGTACAAAAACTTCAACAAATTCACGTCCTGTAAAAGTACAAATCTAGCAGTATGTCTTTCACCTAGTTGCAGAGATGAACCGGCATATAACAAGTGGATGCACGTGTATCCACTGTCTCTTAAGAATATGTACATATATGATTGCCTTAAAATTTTGGATCCACCTCTCCCAGATGGTAACCAGGGTTCACAATGAAAGTTTGATCCCTGTTCCCCACTTGACATTCCCACAACAAGAAAAAAACGAAAAGTTGGGACTCACATCTTTCTAGAAAGCACATGCACATGAATTACAATAAGGATTGAACTATGACGGACATTTGGTCATTGTTGTCAAAAGTAGCTTTTATGCCCTCAAGCGAGGCTCAAAACATGTTGAGCTTTCGCCTCACCTAAACGTAAGCTTGATTCTAAAACATACTTTCCCTTGCCAATGAGCCTCTTTTGAAGAAGCGATACTAAAGATTGATATTTCACTTTATTGTTAAAAAAATCAATTTCTTTGTTCGTATATTTTTCATTCATTTCATGCTTATAATTATCAGTCTTGGACTAAACATACATATTTGTATTTTTTTTCTCCCTTAAAGTTCACGCTTTATTCTCACTTTGTACTTAAAACCCAAATGGACCTTAGAGCTTTTCGCTTTTGATAACAATGCATTTGATTAACAGTAACAAGTATATTAACAAAGTTTTCAGCTAAATCTCAGAAGGCAGAATCTTACAAAACCAAGATTGTAATAAAGCATGGTAAAAGTTGAGTAAGAACAGCCCTATACAAGGAAAAGAAGGGAGGCCTTTGAGATCAAGGAGTATAACAAAATCACAGACTTCAGGAAATATTTTAAAACTCAGGAGACAAAATATATACCCCTAAATCTGACCAAAGGGAAACATCCAAATTCACCCAAAAAGCAAGTTGACACCAGATACTGTATCATCTAATTAAAAACTGTGTAGGATTTACCTAAAAAAGAGCAAAAATTCAAAGCATCAAAATTAGAAAACTAGTTAAAAAGGCCAACAGAAAAATTAGGAGCAACAGATTTCCTTTTCATTTCAACAACTACCACCATGCCCTCAGTCCCTAACTAGTTTGGGTCGGCTATAAAAATTCTTAATACCCAATTCATTGTGTAGTAAGTTACTAAACCAAATAAAAAAACCTATCTTTTCAACATAAAATTATGACATTCCCAAATTGAGTGTACCTCCAAGGAGTGAAGATGCTGATAAATAAGAGGACCATAAGAACATTTCTGCAGATTATCTTTATGACTAGAATTAGCACTAGTCTCGAGTTCGACAGTTTCTTTAACTACATTTCTGGTTGAAGTTTTTCTCAACTTGATTTTGCGTTTGGAGTCGTGGGTTTCTGTCAAATCTGAATTTTGAGTCGATACTATAACATTGCCCAAGTTGTTAAGCTCCCCCAAAACAACCCTTTTCTTGTTCGCGGGGTATGGTCTCTCTGAAATTTGCAGTGGATCATTTTCATTGGTTATGGCTATGGAATCAAAAGCCCGTTTGTTGGATCCTCTACTGGCGGCGGCGGCGGCGGGAACCTTATTCTCCTCGTCGACCATTTTGACAACAAATGATTTAGGATGTGGTTTGGCGAATTTAGGGTTTACTACAGTGAAGGGCGAATTGAAGAACAGTGGCGCTTTTCTCTATTCAGTTTTTCGTAGCAAAGGCCACAGAATTCAGATGCATTTCCACCATTTCAAGAGGATGAGATATTTCATTTGATTACAGTTTTGAGTATATTTGGAATATGGTGACTCAATTATTACTCCGTACTAGTTCTCTTCAAAAAAAAAAGTCATTTTTATCTTTGTTTTATAATGAAAAAATCACTCAATATAATAATAATAATAATAATAATAATAATAATAATAATAATAACAAAATAATGTAAAACTTTTTTCATCCTTTCAAGTGTATTTCCAATAACGTAAAATGTTTATAACATAATTCTCGAAATCTTTATTGATAGTGTTACGTAGAGACATATAAAAAGATAATCATGAATTATCGTTTATGATTATTTTATCACACGAACCCTATTTAATTAGTAAGAGTTAAATCTAGGGGTTTTATCCAAGTTATCATGGACTTTGAATTGGCCTATACTTAATGTTATTGAATTCTAATTCTTATCATTGAGAATAAAATACTTGATGTATGTTGGTTCTTGAATTGTTGTTCATGATTATTTTATCACATGAACCTTATTTAGTTGAGAATCTTTGCAAGCTTTTGCATGATTATTTTCATGCATTGACTTCTGAATTAAAGTAAGTTCAAATACTTTAAGTTAACAGTTATTGAAGAGTTTTTATGGGAGCACTATTGGTTCCAAATGCACTATTTTGTATTGAAAAAAAGTATTGTTAATTTAATAAGAGCATAAATAGTTTCATAAGAAGTTTCAGTCAATAAATTAAAGACAAAATTTTCCTAAAAATATGGCCTTTTGAGTACTAACTCAACACAAATATCAGTATGAGCATTAGGGAGTAGTAGTGATCACTGATTTGGTACGGGTTTAGATAGCTCAAACTCCATAACCTACGCCACTAGCGTAGATAACATCGTTCCATTGGTCTGGGCGACTCTCCATCCATCCTCATTGAGGGATTTTAAGAAGGAACATAAATCACATTTTGTTGTCGTATAATTCAGCAAGGTATATGATGGCTCTAGCAACATGGGCTTGATGAATAATCATCACGAGACTTGTAGTGATAATTGTCGGGTAGAGAAATTCCTCGAGAAAAGTAAAGTACAATTTTAGAGATACGCATTAGTATGAAATTAAAGCTTTATTTATTTTATTACATTGCATGTTTTTCTTTCCTTCATAGTATTTTCAATATTCTTTCGGTTCAGATACTGTTTCTTCTAGCCTTATTGCATATTGTACATTTTATGTATAAACGACTTCCGATAATGTATCATTTTATGAAGTAGATACTTGTGCTCAAGACTTTCAACATGCGCTCCATTGAGATCACTATCTCGTCAGCCTTTGGTAAGACCTTATTGCTTTTGGGGAACTCCATTCATTATAATTATATAAGTAGTAGTACTAGTAGTTAGTACTTTTGAGGTAGTTGTGGATCTTGTCTAGGTACCTACCATAGTAAAGGCTTCTTGGACAAAGTTAGAGAGTAAGTTAAGTATTTCCTTGAAGACGCTTTGAACATTTTCATTATCTATATTCAGTACTTTTAGACTGTATTGGAGATTTAGCTAGGTGTTTTTTATGCTCATCATTAAAGTTTTTGTGTATATGTGTTTAGTTTTCATCAAACTAGTCAGCCAAACCAAGAGTTCACTTGGGATAAACAATGGTTTTAAAGTGACGGTCACTCCTAGGGTGTAGATTCAGGGCACGACATACTTGGTATTAGAGCACATAGTTCAAGTGTCTTAAGATGTCTATGAAGACATATCTAGTAGAGTTCTTCTTGTAACACCTTGAAAATCAGACCCAGAAAAAATTGCAGAAAATAACCTGCACCAATGCACCATGGCAGGGTTCACGGATCGTGATAGGGTCCAAGGTATGTGGAACCATCCATGAACTTGACTTGGAAGTCACCAGGCCCAGGAATTAGACTGCAAGCACCTTCACCATTCGTAGTCTTGACGACGGACCATGGCGACACTTATGGAAGTCAGGTAGTAACCCTTTTTGCCAACCCCTCAGACACCCATGCCCAAGTGAAGACCACGAGGGCCTTCACGGACTGTGGTCTTTATGACGGCTCGTGGGAGTGTCCGTGAGGATTAACCAGTAGGACCCGATCTGAGCCTCCAGACCTCAGCCCAAGTGAGGACCACGTGGACCTTCAAGGTCCATGGTACTTCTCAACATAGGTCGTGGTAAGGGATCGTGCAATAGTGGCCCCATTTCCTGGACTAAATCCAGACCACGCCCGACTTCATGGTCCTTGGTCCCTCTCACGGTTTGTGAAGATGGTCGTGGTCAGCCCTCTACCGATTAAGTCAGGGTTATTTTGGTCTTTTCCCTTTTCATTAGACTTTTAAACCTCGTCATTTTTAGCCCTAAATTTTGTGGTTTTGGTCAGTTTTAGTCTAGAAGCATAACTAGAACTTACTTAAGTCAAATCCTTGATCAAAACTTAGAAAATTAGAAGCAAGAAGAGATAAAATAGTCGACCAACCCTAGCTTGAAGAATGCAATAAGTTTTCAGTAGTTTCAGCCTCAAAATTGAAAGATTTCTACGTGGAATTTGTTACTAGGTATGTGGGATTTCAATAGTGGGTTCCTTTCACCCATTGAGTCCTTAGTTTTCAGTCAGATTCTTGATTCCCTTATATGATTCGACCTACGATTTCTAGAACTTCAGTAAATTATCATGAATTAGTTGTTAAATGCTCCAAATCAGATTATTATGTTATTATCAAGTTAACTGCATGAATTCGATAACCCTAGCCATGTATTTCTTTAGTTCTTAAATTACATATGCAAGGTCAGACATTTCAGTTAATTCAGTTCTTTAAGATATACATATGCCTTAGTATATGAGTGTGTCATTAAGCGCGCACACACACACATTCTCAGATTACATGTAATTTTGAGCTATCCAATACATGTATTATAGAAATTCAGTCATAATTAGTTAATCACTTAATCTATTAGGAGTAGAATAATACCGAGTGGGACTAGGATTCAGCATACCCACAGTGTCCAGAATTACTAGGCATGTAGGTTGTGAGTCCTTTCTGTGGGCATCATTTCAGTGATCACGCTAGTATGCCTCTATTCCTTTTGGTCGGGTATATTGGGTCCTCTCGATGGGGAATATACACCAGACTCCACAATTAGCTCATGTGATTATATTATTGGTTATTAGTAGTGTCACGATCGGGGAGCACCCCCTAGACGTAACCGGCGTCTTCGTTCTCGAAGAGGACTTAGACTAGCCCTTAGAATACATCATGGAAAATCATTGGTAGAGAAAAATACGGAAAATTAAAAATCTTTTAGATAGTGAAGTATTCTTAAGATTCTCACATATCTTATATGGAGTATACATAGACTCCTCGCTTATGAAGTTTACATAGACTTCTCATTTGACATAAGCAATTAATTAAATAGTCTAATACTTTTCTCACATATAACTATCTAAAGGGAGAATCATAAGTTTGGGCATAGCCCTTACACAAGTACAATATGCCACATATAGGCTTATAACAATAGTCTCAAGAATAAGAAAGAAAAAAGTGTCTTTAGACATAAGCAATCCTACTAATCTAGATAAGTGGCACAATCTTCGAACATTGGGGACTCATCAACAACTTGGGAAAGATGTCCAAGTCTTCTTGGAAATGGCCTTTAAGCACCTCAACAGCTCGAACCTATATATTTGTAGAAACATAAGGAATATGGGTTAGTACAACCACTTGTACTATGTATGGAAACATATGCACATAAAACATTTGTATACATTCATGAAATGTACCAATTCTTTAGAACTTTCTAAGTCATTTAGAAAAACCTTTATGCACACACATAGGAGAGAATATACAAACCAATGATTCAAACAACATAAGACAGACTCATATTCATATATAAGAACAACATCAACATAAATTCATATTAGCATATCATGTTCTATAGTTCATATTATCAAGACATACAAGACCCTAACCAAAACTCTCATCCCAAGCCTACAAGTGCAATGTTGATGGGAAACCACATAACCCTACATAATCAAGTAAACTAGAAAAGAGACCATAAGTAATGCCTTTCTTCACATAACATAACATCATGAGTTGTCATCAACATATATAGCAATTTACACCAATATCATGTTCATCAATGAAACCAACATCATATAGGACCAATATATATACATTTCATGATATCATAAGTACATAAGAACAACCTCCTAGGACTTCCTTCAAGGCCAACATGTGCAAGGCATAGGTAAGGTCCTATACCCTTACCTATACTAAGTAGAACCCTTAAGTCACCCTAGTTAGTGTCCATCTTTATTCATTCATTTTACTTTTGAGAACAATCGTCTTAACGACAATAGACCATGTGAGCTAACCATGGAATCCGGTGTCATGAAACCCCACATCGAAAGAAGGTGCTTTACTTGCCAAGGTAGAACTATAACATGAACATAACATTCTAAGTGGATCCACTAGCTAGTATTCCCATTAAGGCAACATAGTTAAGGAACTATGAGATTTACTAGAAACCCTTTTATGGACAATTGCACTGTAATCTCCATATCACGAGATCAATAGTGAACCTACTTTCCCACTTGGAAAGGGATACATCTCATATCTAGTTCTCTCGGTGCTAAGATAAATTCTCTTTTTGAAATGTCTTTAAGTCAAACTTAATCATCAATATTAATATAGTCCAAGGAGACTAACCTCGTGTATAAATATGATCATAACTCTTTAGGTTTAGAATGAGAACTTCATTTCATCACAACCCAATCATTAGTAAGATCAACACATCATAGTCATAATAGTAGGTACATGAGAGAATCATCATCAATCTTGCATAATCATACACTTACCATGATCTCACATTAAACATATTCATATCATTCCATAATAATCATCATATCATCATCCTATTCTATTCACATAATCATACTCCAATTGGATATCATCATCAAGAATAGACCAACATAATTGAAGTAGAGAAATCAAAATCTCAAGGATCTCACCAATGTCTTCCAAGAATCTCCTTCAAGATCTTACCCTAAATTCATCACAATTATCCAATAATCCAATCACCATCATCATAATATAGTGAATTAAATAATAATATAATCAATTCCAACAGGCCTAATCATCAAGAAGTCCAATTCATAACTAGGGTTAGGGTAAAGGATTCAATCTTTAGTCTTTCATGAAAACTAGGTCAAATATTAAGAACTACAACAATTAACCAATAAACAATCATAATATATCAATATTAATCAATGAAATTCAACATTAAATCACTTTGAAAGACCATTCATGAAATTGGATGAACCCATGTTCTAGACATCTTTGAAAACTAATTTTGAAGAGCCTTAGTGAATAACTTCCACACCTTAGTAATCCTTGAATATTTATGGAATAAAACTTGAGTCTTGTAGCCCTAATCAAGCTTGAAGTTGGTCTTTGGGAAAGAGAGAGAAAGTATAGAGAAGTTGGAAAGAATTGGGTTTGGGAATAATGAAGTGTTAAGTTGGGTTTAATAAATTGAGACCTTTTTATAGTCCCCAACTAACTTAATTAACCACCCCTTAACCCCTAATTAATTAACCAGTTAAATAATTAACCAACTAACCCACTTAACTCATAAACTTACCAGTGAATGAAGCTTCAAACGGCCAATGCTCGTCGACAGTCTCTTGACCAAACCACGGCCCGGTACTGGTCATCCGTGGTTCGTGTCACATACCTGGATTTTTGGGGCATTTCTGGAAATGTATAAGTATGAACTTACGACCACCATCGACGGGTCGTTGACCTATTGACAACTCCTCATTTGGTTTGTCATTAGCCACTATCAATTTGACAGCTTTTTAGTTCAAATGCAATGGTGCTCCTCAAGGACCCTTAAGGTGGTCCTTGGGGAGTCGTACCTAGAAATTTCGACCCTAAACACGCTCTACTATATGTTTAATACCTTTATACCAAATTTGACTAAATTCCGACTCCTAAAACCCTTTGAAACATGCCAAACCACACTAGCATCAATTTCACTAGTCTCCGGATGTCATGGTCGTTTCTTGACGTTTTAACTCTAAAAGTTCCTAATTAGATTGAATACATTATTTTAGGCATAGAAACATTGTTCAAGATTTAATTCATCATGTGAGACTCTAGACTAAGTTTTGTACTTACAGAGTGTTAAATTATCCCCCCTTAGGAACATTCATCTCTGAATGACTTTTATATCTTTTTATAGGGATAAAAGAGACTCAATAGCAGCCTAACCAAAAAACATGCATATATTCATGAGTCACAACTCATAGGAGTACTTCACCACTCTCTTCAACATAAAATCAAAGTACTTCACACAACAACACGATTCATAATTTATCCAATATTAGATCTAAATATTTCACATCATATAATGAGGAACTACCTTCTCAATATCAACATGATCTCAATATGAACATCAAGATTACACATGCTATTTTTCTTCTCAAGACCATATCAAAGCACTACAATCTCAAGAATGCAAATATACAACTGATATAAGATCAATTAGAACATAAAAGCATATTTTCATAAAAACTCATTTTTAGCATAAAACCTGTACTAAGTTATAATCATACTTAGAAAAAACAAGTCAAAATCCATATTATTCATCATTTTCACTTTAAGAGGAAAACTAACCTTAAAGAAGAAAGAGATGAGGATAGCGGGACTTTATCTAGGTCTCGGCCTCCCATGTTGCACCATCAACTAGATGGTTTCTCCATAGAACTTTTACGTAGTCCACCTCTTTAATTTGTTCCTCAACCTTTTGACTTGACGATCTAGGATTTCAACCAGAACCTCTTCATAAGAAATATTTTCATTCACCCCTAGTCCTTCAACAGGGAGAATAGACACCGGGTCTCCCAAACATTTCTTGAGCATAGAAACCTGAAATACCGGATGAACCGAAGCTAGTTCACTTAGTAGTTTCAACTCATAAGCAAATTTTCTAACTTATTGCAGTAACTCATAAGGAATTAAGGACCCACATACATGGACTTAGTTTCCCATTCTTACCAAACCTCATCTCCCTTTTCATGGGTGAAATATTCAAATAGACCCAATCACCTATTTCAAATTCAAGGTCTATTATCGACATAAGATTTTTGTTTCGACTATAGGCTATATTCAACCTATCTCTTATCATTTGAACTTTCTCTATAGCCTCATAGACTTTCTCGGGACCAAGGAGTGAAGACTCACCAACCTCAAACCGCCCAACCGAATACCTACAACTCCTACCATAAAGTGCTTCAATAGGTGACATAGAAATACTCCAATAGTAGCTATTATTGTAAGAGAACTCACAACGGTAGGTGATCATCCCAATTACCCTTGAAATCAATAACACAAGATCTTAACAAATCTTCTAAAGTTTGAATGGTATGTTCCAGTTGACCATTCGTTGAGGATGAAAAGTTATACTAAGTTTCACTTGAGTACCTAAACCCTTTTGAAAAGACCTCTGAAAATGAGAAGTGAATTAGGCACCTCTATCCGAGATGATGGACAAAGGGGTCCCATGGAAGTTCACAATCTCATTAATATTTAACCTAGCATACTCTTCTGCCGAATATGTAGACTTGACAGGGATAAAGTGGAAAGATTTCGTCAACCTATCCACAATAACCCATATTGAGTCATTTTGCCTCCAGATTTGAGGCAACCCAACAACGAAGTCCATATTTATATCTTCCCACTTCCAAGTAGGGACATCCATTACTTGAGTCAAACCACCCGGGTTTTGATGCTCGACCTTAACTTGTTGACAATTAGGGCACCTAGCCACAAACTCTGTTATTTCCCTCTTCAAACCATCCCACCAATAGACCTCTCTAAGATCACGATACATTTTGGTGGCACCCGGATGAATAAAATATCAGGAACCATGAGATTTTTTCAGAATTTGTTTTCTCAAATCATCAATATCTGGTACACACAATTACCTTGTACCTAAGTACCCCCATCCCCACTTAATAGAATGACTCATTGAGCTTACTAAGCACTGACTCCTTCAATTCCATCAATAGAACATTCAAGGTGTTGCTTAGACTTGACCTCAACCACTAAAGATGATTCAGAGTTATCATGGACAATAGAACCTCCATTTGGAGAATCTTCCAATCGAATACCCAACCGATCCAATTTATGAACCTCTTTCACTACCCATAGTCATTCTACTCATGACATCTACAATAATATTTGCTTTGCTAGGGTGGTAAAGGACACTCATGTCATAGTCCTTCAAAAATTCCAACCACCTCCATTGTCGGAGATTCAACTCCTTTGAGTAAAGACATATTGAAGACTCTTGTGGTTGGTAAATACATCCACATGTATCAGATAGAGATAACACCTCCATATTATTGAAGCAAAGACCATTGCAGCTAATTTAAGATCATGAGTTGGATAGTTCTTCTCATTCACATTGATTTGTCTAGAGGCATAAGCTATAACCTTACCATGTTGCATAAGGAAACAACCCAAACCTACTCGAGAAGCGTCACAATACTCTACAAGCCATTTTTACCCTTCGGTAAAGTCAACACTGCGACGGAGGTAAGCTTATCTTTCAATTATTGAATTCCCTTTCACAAGCCTCTGAACACTCAAACATAACCTTCTTTTGAGTTAAGGTTGTCAAAGGAGAAGAAATGGATGCAAAGCCATCAATGAACCTTCTATAGTACCCTGCTAGACCCAAGAAACTTCTTATGTCGGTGGGATTAGAGGTCTAGGATAATTTCTCAGTGCTTTCGTTTTCTTTGGATCGACCTCTATACCCTCACTTGAGACAACATGACCAAGAAATGCAACCGATCTCAACCAAAATTCACACTAACTATACTTTGCAAAAAGTTGGTGTTCTTTGAGGACTTGCAATAACACCCTCAAATGGCCCATATTCTCATCCTTACACTTAGTATATACCAAGATATCGTCAATGAAGACAATTACAAAAGAATCAAGGTAATTCCGAGACACTCTATTCATGATGTTGATAAATGTTTCCAGGGCATTAGTTAACCGAAAAGACAATAACTGGGAACTCATAATGACCATTCCTAGTTTGGAAAGTCATTTTAGGAATTCTTCACCTCTCACCCTAAGTTGGTAATATCCCGACCTCAAATGGATCTTTGAAAAGTAACTCGCCCCTTGGGTTGATCAAACAAGTCAACAATCCTAGGGAGAGGATACTTATTCTTTATGGTGACCTTATTCAATTGCCGGTAGTCGATACACATCCTAAGTGACCCATTTTTTTTTCACAAATAAAACCGGAGCGCCCCTGTAACATTTCGGAAAATTTTATATCTAGTGAAGAGCCCAATAGGTCTTTAAGAGTGCGTATTGGGGATACATAGACATTCCAATGCCCAATATTGAGAAATATTGGGCATAATATAGAAAATTTGCTAAGGGGTAATAGACAATTTCTATATAATACCCAATAAGCAAAATATTGGGCATATTAGAAAATATTGGCTTAAAGGTTGTTAGCAATATATCTAATTATTAATGAGCTTGTTTAGGAAATGTATCTGCAATGAAGACCCTAAGCTAAAATTCAGAAATTCATCAGTTCAAAACACATTAGGTAC
Organism: Solanum pennellii; assembly: GCF_001406875.1. NCBI lineage: Eukaryota > Viridiplantae > Streptophyta > Magnoliopsida > Solanales > Solanaceae > Solanum > Solanum pennellii. Next base: position 55,422,502 of record NC_028646.1, on the reverse strand, counting down.
TAGGCATCCAAGTGTCAAACCTAGTACTTTAAGTACATAACCATTTAAAATGATCATAAAGAGTGAGCAGTGCCCAAGGACATAGTGAGGGTCCTTGGGACAATAAGTAAACATTTCCAAAGGAACCATAAATAATAGTTAGTTAGGAAAGTACAACCAACACATGTGCAAGCACATGTGCAAGACATGTGAAGAAGTGGCCAAAGGAGGGGCCCACCCTAACCGAATTCGGTTAGGGTAGTTAGGGGGAAAACGTGCACAAGGGACCACTCCATGTGGGGCCTAACTTCCTAACAAACTCTAGGTCCTAACTAACTGTGCTAACTATATAAATAACCTAGGACTAACCGAAATGGACCCATTAGTACACCGACAACCTAGGACTAAAACAGGGTTAACACTAACCTAGTACTACGTAAAAAGACAACCTAGTAGCTAACCCAGGATGGTCCAAAAGGTTAGTTATGGTCCTAACAACTTAGGGGTACTTTGGTAATTCTCCTAGGTTACTAATTAATTAATTTAGCAACATAATTAATTAATTTATAGGGGGGAAACCGAAATCACAAAGCAATTTCCAGATTTCGGTTAAAACAAGAAAAAAACAACCTAGTACTTAACCTAGGATGGTCCTAAAGGGTTGCTTATAGTTCCAATGACTTAGGGGTGCTTTAGTACTTACACTAGGTACCTAAATTAATTAAATTAAGTATGTAATTAATTAATATAAAGTCAAAATGTTGACCGAAACCATAGTCCACACTAATTTCCAGATTTGACTAAGTGTATGTTCTCCTATGTTTAGTCAACTTAGGAGGGGCGTTTTGATAATTGGTTAATTATTTTATTAAATTAACTTATTAAACCTAAGTTGTATAACTAAAGATCATTTCTTAAACCTAAAAATCACGTTCAAACTCATAGAAAAGGTGACGGAAAAACAACAGGCAACGAACGCAAGAAAAAGGCAGAAAACTTATCGATTTCTTAGGGCGATTTGAAGGTTTTCTCAAGGTTTCGTTCAAGGTGGTATTCATAGATTAAGTTCTACATAAGTTATGGGTTTATATCCTGACTTATTTCTCCAAGATAACTTTCTTTCGAATGATTCAAAGATCTTGATAACTAGAGTTGTTTCCCGTCGTTCTTGTCGAACTCCTTTCCTCAGTATCCTTGTTACGATTTCAATGTTGAATAGGTTATAAATCATGTTGTTGGTATGTGGTGTTGGATGATTTTAATGCGTGTGGTTTTTGATTAATAATGATTGAATGAACCTTTTAATTGGACACGTGTGATGCTACGTGTTATTATGTGAATTAAAGAATGATACTATTTTAAAGATATGTCCGAAAATGTTATGTATGTAGATGTTATGGTATGTTCTGCATACTTGCTGTTAATATGAATTCATAAAGATGATATATTCATCTAATACTAATATGATGCTGTCCAAGATGTTTTAATAAATGTTATGCCTAAAGTTATGTTATAAGGTTAGCTAAAAAGATCTCAGTGAAATCATAATTTGAGTGAATGTTTGGTGTATGTCAATAAAATGACTAACAAAAACATTGTTCAAAATTTAAATTGGAATTATCTATAATGTTATATCTAAATAAGTAAAAGATTGGTTAATGAATAATGTATCCCAAATGGGGCATGATTGAATGAAACTTTTGCTTATGCCAACAAACAGTTATTAAATCTATAGTCAATTGCTTATGCCAATACTAATCTTAAGCCAATAAATTGGCTAACACTACATTGTCAAACAAGTTGTAGGGAATTGGATATAATATTATATTAAATAACTAAAATATTGGATAATGTATAATGTCTGAAATCTTAAGCATGTTGAACATCAAAATTGGCTTGTGCCAACAAATATGGTTATGAAATCTATGCTCAATTGTTTATGTTAATATTAATCGTATGCCAATAACATGGCTAACGTTACATTGTCTAAAAGTGATGCATGTAAATGGCTATAATGTTATGTTAAATAATTAAAATATTAGCTAATGGTTCATACATATTAAATTTAAATATGAATATACGTAAAATTGGTACATGCCAACAAAAATGGTTATGTAGTTTAATATTCAAAGGTTGAGACCATTACTATCACATGCCAATCTTGTGTAGTTAGAGTATCAAATGATAATATAAGAAATTCCAAAATAATTTAATGAACCCATAATTAAGGGCATGCCACTCATTGGGACAACTCCCCACATGCTCTAAAAGAATGACATATGAACTCATGAAACTCATTAAATGAAGTGCTCATCGTCCATAAACGATGATATGAATCTACTGTACTAAAGTAAGTAAGTAACGTGAGTTATAACATAATTAAAGGGGTCTAAATTAAGTAAGTGACCAGAATGGGGTGTTAAAGGAAGTGAGACAAGTCTCACTTACACCTAAGCTACTATGTTAAAAGAATACTCACGTATGGAGGTGTTAGAATGTGTGAGACCAGTCTCATTAACACCAAAGGATGATATGTAAGGAAAATTCACATTTCATCAACGTAAAGTAATAATGACCAGTCATCAATAAAGTATGTAAATCTCAATCTAGAAGTAAGTCTCCATAATGCTTGAGTCAACACTAAAAAATAAACAAGAAATGAACATTCACATAATGAGGTGAGTAATTATGTTAATCTATGATGCTAATGAAAATTGTGACAACATGATAAGAGGCTAATATGAATGGTGAGACAAGTCTCAAGCAAGCCTAAGTAAAGGTCACTAAAAGTATTCACCTAAGAGAGTGTTGAATATCAAGAGACAAGTATCAATCATACTCGGACAATTGACACTTAATACTAATGATGAGATGAGAAATCATATAATGAGCAATGATGCCCTCATTCTAGAAGCCAACTTCTATGATGTGTGAGATGAATGTAATGGAACTTTATACTGAGCACGGTAGGCTAGCTATGAGTCGCGATTCCTTTTTTCGGGAAGGCAGAGGTTCTTGTAAATCTCATGTGATGAGACTGTCCATTTAGGCGGGTATGGATCTCCTTATATCTCCTAGTCCTTTAACCTATGCTGCCAACATAGGGTTTTAGCAGGGTTCAATTCCCTATATATGCTAGCATGTTTTGTTTTCACCTTGGCCAGTAACTCCACCTTTTTTCGGTGTGGGGAAGACACCGGATTTCATGATGCTCACATGATCTATGTCGGTTAAGGTTGGAGTTCCTCTAAGTAAGAAAGATAATGAAATGAACAACACCGAAGGTGTTTGTGCAAGACAATCAGGAGGTGAAATCAGATTCAAGTAATGGCATTAGGTCATTCTTGGTCATTGCACTTTGTGATCTCGATGAGAGTCTTAAACTTCATCCTAGGTATAGCTGGTTCTTACATAAGCCTACGAATGAATGAAATGAATAATGTGAAGTATGAATGAACGAATGAAGCAAACTCTGTGTTTTCTAAAGAAGGCCCTTGGGTTGAGGTCCCATATGTTGGGCCCTCACTTGAGATGTCTAAATGCTAAATCAACGATTCCAAAGTCTCGTGTATATGAAATGTATAATATATAAAACATGAAAGTATTGAAATCAATGGCATGATCAATAGATAATTACTTATGAAAGGAAATGAATATATAGTGTAAAGAATGACTCACTATAAGTTAGGGAAATCATTCCTTAGCCCTTAAATTACTTACATCGATTCATTGTGGGTATAGGACGACAATGAATCATTGCACTTATAAGTAAAACATCGGAACAAAGGAGTTATTGAACTACGCAACAACAAAAAGGAAAAGACTAAAAAATAATCTAAGTGTACAAAGAGGAGCTCTCGACCTAAGAGGATCAAAATCTCAAATCTTCGCCCGAGTTGTTCTAAAATTATGTTGATGATAATAATGTTTTGTAATAATATAGAAAATGAGTTGTGTGCTTTGAATGCATTAAATTCATCATATTCATACCACAATTCACAACCAACGAATTAAAAATGTCTAGTGACTAGACTTTCCAGAAATAACATGTCGTTCAGGAATAGCTTTCCTTGATCATGCATATCTTTATGTGTATGTGTGTATACACCCATACTTAGTACAAGTGGTGTACTAACCCCTACTATTTACTATTTTATAGATGTAGGTTAAAGGACAGAATGACGACTCTTGCAACGATTTGGACATCAACGTTTCTCCAAACCATTTGGTAGGTCCTCTTTATTTCGAGATGCTACAGTTTTAGTCTAGCCTTAGTTTTAGGCATAGCTAATGGATGTTCTCCCTAGTGTTTCTTTTGCACTTTAATTTCGAAGCTTTTGTAATAAGGCCGTGTTTGGCAAACGCATTTATGATAAATTCTTATTATGTTTCGAATTGATTCTTATGATAGATTATTGTTACATTTATGTTGAGCTTAGTATTTGAAAAATTCACGAAATAACTATATGAAGTCTATGTATACTTCATAAGTTTAAAACTTTTAAATTTTCCACTAAAATTAACCATATGAATGTGATGAATGATGAAGAGTCTTGTCTGCGACCTCTAAGAGGTCAACGACGCCGGTGGCGATTTGGATTCCAAAATCTGGGTCGTTACAGCCCCATGGAAATATGATTTGTGTATAAAAACCTTGTCAAACAAATTTTTGAGTGTAGCCTTCAACTCTTTCAATTTGGACAGAGCCATCCGATAAAGAGGAACTACAATGGGTTTCCTATCTGGCAACAAGTCTATGCCAAAATTTATTTCCGGTTTGGAAGGAATTCCGGGTAAGTCATTGGGAAAGACTTCTGGAAAATCCTTCACTACGGGGACCAATTCTAAATGAGGAATATTAGATTCTAGGTCATTTACCCTCACAATAGGGTAGAGACATCCCTTATAGATCATCTTATAAGCTTTAAGACACGAAATGATTTGACCTCTAGAGATTGAGTTTCCCCCTTTTCGCTCTAAAATGGGCTTATTTGGAAAATTGAACTTAACTACCCTTATTCTACAATCTGTGGAAGCAAAACAAACATGTAACCAATCCATTCCCAAAATGACATCAAAATAAAACATGTCAAGTTCGACCAAATCAACAAGAGTAACTCTATAGGACAACAATATAGGACAATTTATGTATAACCTTTTTGCAACTACAACATCACCCACCGGGGTAGACACCATAAAAGGTTCATTTAGAACATCGGGCAACATAACTTTCTAGCCACCAAAGGGGTAACAAATGACAAGGTGTGACCGGGATCAAGTAAAGCATATATATTAGTAGAAAATACTTGTAACATACTGGTCACCACATCAGGAGAACCCTCTTGTTCTCTCCTAGAGCGAAGAGCATAAAAGAGGTTCTTCTTAGGAGCCTAGGAGCTAGGACCACTTGTTTGATCTTGACTACCCCCCTTTTCTTGACCTCTCACCATAGGACAATCCCTTAACTTATGGCCAATATTGCCACAACCAATGCAATTACCCATCCCAACTAGATATTCACCAACATGCTTCTTACCACACTTTCCACAATTAGGTTTCTTACTTGGTGAATCACCACCTCTTCCCTTTTGGGACCTAGGGTTAGACACCCTATCATTTTGAGCCTTGGGAAATTTAGAAGGAACTTGGTTGGAGAACCTCTTTTTGAACTTAGGTTTGTCTTGAATTTCCAAACCTACCCTTGGAAGAATCTCCTTCATAATACATTACCCTCTTAACATCCCTATTTTTCCTCCTTACACTAATCTCTTCCACTTGTTGAGCATTCACCATCAAGTGATAAATGTCCACGTTGTCATGAAGCACAACCACGCGACATTCTTCTACTAGATCTTCGGACACTCCTGTTACAAAGCGACTCATGTCATCCCTTGGGTTAGACACCAAGGAAGGGGCATACTTAGACAATTTAGTGAACTTCAAGGAGTATTATAGTACACTCATACCTCCTTGACGAAGGTTGATGAACTCTTCCACCTTAGCCTCCTTTTTTTCCCTTGGGAAGAACCTATCAAGAAAGGCCCTCCTAAAGATCTCCCTAGTCATGAGACCACCTCTTAAAACCCTATTGTCTCTTCATTGAGTATACCAAATTTGAGCCACATCTTTGATTTGATAAGTGGCTAACTCGGCCTTCCCATTCGAATTCACTCCCATAGAAAACAAGATCTTATAGACCTCAACAAGAAAGCTTGGGGGTCTTCACCAACCTTAGACCCAATAAACATAGGAGGATTCATCCTAGGGAAATCTCTCAAATGATAAGCCATGGTACTAGAATGTTGGTTTACACGGGGTCCAACTTACCAATTCACTTGTGACGTCATAGCTTGGACTTGAGTAGTTACGACATGAGTTTAAAAAGTCATGGCTTGAGCCAAACTTTGAAAAGACGACCTTATCTCTCCATCTGGCATAGCCGGAGGATTGTCCGGAGCTTGGTCACTCAAAGGAACTTGTTCTTGTGGAGGAATTTGATTGCTTTCTGGAGGAGCTTGGTTGTCTTGGGGAGGATCTCCTACATTAGCAATCTCTTTACCAACTATTCTTGCGGCTGCCCTTTTAGTAGTTATAGCCTATAACAACAAAAAAAGGGTTAGACAAAAAGGACACAAAGAGTTAAGCCACTTAAGGCACGACATAGGAATGCCAAGAAGATGAGAATTTCCTAAGCATCACATAGCCCACCAATTATAAGAGTGGCGCGCTTCACAATTATGAACAACACTCTATATACACGTGGTTTAGTTAGACATCAATCCTAAAGTTACTAAACATCATGCTCTGATACCAAGTTTATCATAACGTAGAGCACTCTATAGATATAACCAGCGTCTTCGTTCTTGAAGAGGACTTAGACTATCCCTTAGTATACATCATGGCATATCATTTTTTAAAAAATGCGTAAAATTAAAAACTTTTACATAGTGAGTTATACTTAGACTTCTCACATATCGTATATGGAGTTTACATAGATTCCTCGCTTAAGAAGTTTACATAGACTTCACATTTAGCATAAGCAATTCATTAAATAGTGTAATACTTGTCTCACATATAACCATCTAAAAGGAGAATTAGAAGTTTAGGCATAGCGTTACACAAGTACAATATGCCACATATAGGCTTACAATAATAGTCTCAAGAATAAGAAAAGAATAAGTGTCTTTAGACATAAGCAATCCTACTAAGCTAGATAAGTGGCACCATCCTCGAACATTGAGGACTCACCAACAACTTGAGAATGATGTCCAAGTCTTCTTGCAAATGGCCTCTAAGCACCCTAACAACCCGCACCTACATATTTGTAAAAACATAAGGAATATGGGTTAGTACAATGACTTGTACGAATTATGGAAACATATGCACATAAAACATTTGAAGACATGCATAAAAGGGACCATTTCTTTGAAACATGTTAAGTCATTTGGAAAAACTCTTTATGTGTGCACATAGGAGACCAAATACGAACAAATGATCAAAACAACACAAGACATACGCATATTAATATATAAGAACAACACCAACATAAAGTCATATTAGCATATCATAAGCTATAGTTCATATCATCAAGACATACAAGATCCTTACCAACAATACCATCCAAATCCTACAAGTGCAATGCTCATGTGAAACCCCATAACCCCACATAATCAAGTTAACTAGAAAAAAGACCATAATTAATGCCTTGCTTCACATAACATAACATCATGAGTAGTCATCAACATATATAGCAATTTAGACCAATATCATGTTCGTCAATGAAACAAACATCATATGAGAACAACATCATAAAGGACAAAGATATATATATATTTCATGATATCATAACTACATAAAAACATATGAACAATCTCCTAGGACTCCCTTCAAGACAAACTTATGCAAGGCAAAGGTAATGTCCCATACCCTTACCTTTACTAAGTATAACACCTTTAGTCACCCTAGTTAGTGTCCATCTTTATTTATTAATTTTACTTTTGAGAACAATTGCCTTAATCGACAATAGAACATGAGAGCTAAACATGGAATCCAGTGTCATGAAACCCTACACCGAAAGAAGGTGCTCTACTTGCAAAGGTAGAACTGTAATATGAACATAATATTTTAGGTGAATCCACTAGCTAGTATTCCTATGAAGGCAACATAGTTAAGGAAGTAGGAGATTTGCTAGAAATCCTTTTAATGAACAATTTCATTGTAGTCTCCATCTCATGATATCAATAATGAACCTACCTTCCTACTAGTGAAGGGACACATCTCATATCTAGTTCGCTCGGTGCTAAGCTAAAGTCCCTTTTTGAAATTTCTTTAAGTCAATCTGAATCATCAATATTAACATAGTCCATAGAAGACAAACCCCGTTTATAAACATGATCATATCTCTTTAGGTTTAGAATTATAACTTCTTTTCATCAAAACCCAATCATTAGTGAGATCAACACATCATAGTCATAATAATAGGTACACAAGAGAATAATCATCAACTTCGCATCATCATACCCTTACCATAATCTCACATTCAACATATTCATATAATGCCATCATAATCATCATATCATCATCCTATTATATTCACATAATCATACTCCAATTGAATATCATCATCAAGAATAGACCAGCATAATTGAAGTAGAGATATCATAATCTCAAGGATCTTACGAATGTCTTCCAAGAACCTCCTTCAAGATCTTAGCTAAAATTCATCACAATTATCCAATAATCCAAAAACCATAATCAAAATATAGTGAATTAAACAATAACATAATCAATTGCAACAACGCTAATCATCTACAAGTCGAATGCATAACAAGGGTTAGGGTAAAGGGTCAACCTTGAGTCTTTCATGAAAACTAGGTGAAAGACTAAGAACTAAAAAAATTAAACAATAAACAATCATAACTATCAATATTAATAAAATAAATTCAATATCAAATCAATTTGAAAGACCATTCACAAAATTGGATGAAAACCAATTTTGAAGAGCCTCTTGGGGAAACAGATCCCTAGAATGAATATATTCCATACCTTAGTAATCCTTGAAGATTGATAGAAGAAAACTTGAGTCTTGGAGCCCTAATAAATCTTAAAGGTGTTCTTTGGGAAAGAGAGATAAAGTAGTTGGAGAGAATTGAGTTTGGGAAAAATGAGGTGTTAATTTGAGTTTAATGAGTTGGAACCTTTTTATAGTCCCTAACTACATTAATTAACCACCCTTAGACCCTAATAACTTACCAATTAACTAATTAACCAACTAATCCACTTAACTTAAAAACTTACCAATTAATGAAGCTTCAAATGACGAATCCTCGTCGACGGTCCATTGACCAAACCACAGCCCGGAACTGGTCGTCCGTGGTTTGTGTTAGACACCTGGATTTTTGGGGAGTTTTTTGAAATGGTTAAGTATGAACCTACGACCACCATCGACGGGCTGTTGACCCGTCGATGGCTCGTCATTTGGTCCGTCGTTAGCCACTGTCAATTTGACAGCTTTTTATCAAATGCAAGGGTCCTTCTCAAAAACCCGTTGTGTGGTCCTTGGGGACTCATACCCGGACATTTAAACCCTAAACACACTATACTATATGTTTAACATCTTCTTACCAAGTATGACTAAATTATGTCTACTAAAACCACTTGAAACATGCCAAGGTGCACTAGCATCAATTTCACTAGACTCTGGACGTCATGGTTGTTTCTTGACATTTTGACTCTAACACTTCATAATTAGATTAAATACATTATTTTAGGCTGAGAAACACTGTTTCAAGAATGAGTTCATCAAGTGTGGCTCTAGACTATGTTACGGACTTTCAGAGTGTTACAAGTAGTTTATACAGTGTAGTAAGATTCCATTGCATTGCCCATGTTTCAATATTCAGTCTCAGCATGTTATAACTTGTTTGTTGTATATGTATAGTCATGTTCAGTATTTCAGCAAATACATACTGTTTAGATTTTTTCATTGCTTTATTACTTTATTTAGTTATATGTTTATTTTAATTTTATTATATCCCTCGTGCTCAGTACCTTTCAAATATAGACGTATATATTGCGCTACATCTTTTCATGATATAGGTTCAAGCCCTCAATATTCAGATCAAGCATAGATCAGTCCCCATCTCTTGTTCAGCAGCATCAGTTTTAAGTCCTCATTCTTCGAGGACTAGTGACATGCTATCTTTACCATTGAACTTAGTTTTAGTTTTGTTAGATCTAGTTGGGGCATGTTGCAACAATTCTAGTAAGTCATAGAGGCTTATTTCAGACATAGTTTCAACTTTAGTCTTAGAGTTTGATTTCTTTCTTGTATTAAACTCTCTGATTTCATATATATTAAGTTTACTAGATGGGTATTCCCCATTATTTTCATTGTTATGATATTTAGCTTCTGCACAGTTTTATTATTCATTTTATCTCTAGTATGCTTATGATTATGACAATAGGGTTAGCTTGGGATCACTTGTGATCCTAGTTCCCGTGTCTACATCTTTGAGGTTAGCTCGGGGCGTGACAAACTTAGTATCATAACATTAGGTTTAAGTGTCCTAGGATGTTTGAAAAGCCTTACTATGTAGATCCCTCTTCATGGGTGTGAAGTGCACCACATATAATGAAAGGAGGTTGCAAGGCATTTAAGGAAAAACCTCATTTTCTTGTCACTTTTATCATGCGTAAGCTATGATATAATTTTATTCTAACTCGACGTTCTACGTTTCAGTGATCATTCCTCTTCGTAGAGCTAACGCTAGGAATACAAATGCATCTCCTTCCGTCCCAGTATAGGACGCAGAATTCAGGAATATCATTCAAATGTTGACTCAAAGTGTGCCAACCAGAACAATCATCGGGTTACAGTTCAAGCAAAAGTCAATGTTGGTTCAGCTGCAACTATAGTGCGATACTTTGTTAGGATGAGTCCTCCAAAGTTTTCAGGATTTTAAGTTGGAGAACATCTTCAAAAATTCGTTGATAAGGTCAAGAAGATCTTTGAAGTCATGCAAGTGATTGGAAATGATCCGGTAGATCTAGCATCGTATCAATTTAAGGATGTGGCTCGTATTTGGTATACTTAGTGGAAAGAGATAATGGGTGAACAGATGCAACTCCTATTACTTGGGATTGCTTTAGCAAGAATTTTCTGGACAGATTCTTCCTAATAAAATTGAGAGAAGCAAGGGCCCATGAATTTATGAACTTAAGGTAGAGTAACATGAAAGTCGAAGAGTATGGGCTTAAGTTTACCCAACTCTCCAGGTATGCTCCTCACATGGTTGCTGATTCCAGGGCGTAAATGAATAATTTTTTTATGAGGTGTCAGACTTAGTGAAAACAAAGTGCATGAATGCTATGTTATTGGGAGACATGAACATCGCTAGGCTCATGACTCCTGCTCAGTAGGTTGAGGGTGATAAGCTTAAGAAACAAGATAAGGAGAGTAACAAAGCAAGAACATGCAACTGTGAGTATTCCAAACATAAATAGGTTGGTGGAAATCACTTGCAATTTCATCAAAAGTCCTTGGCTCCAACCTCTTCATCAGCTAGTATTCTATATCCCAAGTTCAGTAATGATCAGAAAGGTAGGGCGTCAGGATCTAAGACTCAAGTTAGAGTTTCAGGCACCAAAACATACCCAACTTGCCCAAATGTAGTAGGAACCATTCGAGTGAGTGCCTAGGAGGTAAGGAAGGATGCTTTAGATGTGGTCAATCCGGTCATAGATTGAAGGATTGTCGTTCTAAACACGGTCAAAGAGGTTATAATGGTAAATCTCAGTGTACAACTTTAGCAGCACCAGCAGGTCGCCCAACCTCTACTGGGTAACTCATCTAGTAGAGGAGGTGTACAACGCCAAAACAGGCTCTATGCTCTTCAAGCTCGTCAGGATTAGGAATATTCTCCTAATGTAGTCACTGGTATGTTACGAGTCTTTGATCTTGATGTATATTCATTGTTTGATCTAGGTATGACTTTGTTTTTTGTAACTTATTTCATAGCAATCCAATTCAATGTTAGTCCAGAAACTCTCTCAGAATCTTTATCATTTTCCACTCTAGTCAGTAACCTAGTTATAGCTAGACGGATATACAAAAATTGCCCTATCACAGTCTCTCAGAAAGTCACCTCAGTAGATCTTGTAGAGTTAGAAATGGTAGACTTTGACGTCATTCTAGAAATGGATTTGTTACATTCCTGCTCTACCTCAGTTAATTTTAGAATTTGGATTGTTCAATTTTTAGTTTCCAGACGAACCAATCTTAGAATGAAAGGGTAGTAGCTTTGCGCCTATGGGTCGATTCATTTCTTACCTTAAGGCCATAAAGATGATCTCTACCGGTCATCTCTATCATCTAGTTCGGCTTCAGGATTCTAGCTCTGAAACACCAACTCTTGAGTCAGTTCCAGTAGTCAATGAATTTCTAGAAGTATTTCTATATAATCTTCCCGGTGTTCCTTCCGAAAGGTAAATCGATGACCTTCTTCCAGATACCTAACCTATATCTATTCCTCCTTACATGATGGATTTAGCAGAGCTTAAGGAATTAAAAGAGTAGTTGAAACACCTCTTAGATAAGGGCTTCATCATACCTAGTATTTCCCTGTGGGGTGAACCAATGTTGTTAGTAAAGAAGAAAGATGGTTCTCTCAAAATGCGAATTGACTATGGACATTTAACAAGGTCACAATCAAGAATAAGTACCTCATCCCTAAAATTGATGACTTGTTTGACAAACTTCAAGGTGCTTGTCATTTCTCAAAGATAGACCTCATATTAGGTTATCATCAGCTTAGAGTCAGAGATAGTGACATTCCGAAGAAAGCCTTCAGAACATGGTATGGTCATTATAAATTTGTAGTTATGTAATTTGGACAAACTAATTCTCCTGCAACTTTTATGGATTTAATGAGTAGAGTGTTTAAGCAGTACTTGGACTTATTTGTTATCGTCTTTATTGATAATATCTTTATTTACTCGAGAAATGAGAAAGAACATGTGAGTCTTTTGAGAGTTGTTCTACAAACTCTCAAGGATGGACAGTTATTTGCTAAATTCAATAATTCTGAATTTAGGATGTAGTAAATTGCTTTTCTTGGGCATAAAGTGTCAAATGAAGGGATTCAAGTTGATTCTCAGAAAATAGAAGAAGTGAAACAATGGCATATACCTACCTATTTTATAGAGATCAGAAGTTTTCTTTGTCTAGAGGGTTATTACAGAAGGTTCGTGGAAGGATGCTCATCCATAGCTTCTCTATTGACTAGGTTGACTCAAAAAATGGGCAACTATCAGTGGATGATTGGGAGAAAATCTTCTTAGAGTTAAAAACTAGGTTTACTACAACTCATGTCTTGACTCTACCAGAGGGTCCAGATGGATATGTGATCTATTGTGATGCATCCAGAGTTAGACTAGATTGTGTGTTGATGCAGCGGGGTAAGGATATAACTTATGCTTCTAGACAACTTAAGGTTCATGAGAAGAACTACCTAACTCATGACCTCGAGCTTGCAGCAGTGATGTTCACACTAAAGATTTGGAGACATTACTTGTATGGTGTTCAGATAGATGTGTTCACCGACCATAAGAGCCTTCAGTATGTGTTCACCCAAAAAGAGTTGAATTTTTCCCTGAAAAGATGGCTAGAGTTCCTCAAAGATTATGATATGAGTGTGCATTACCATCCTGGTAAGGCAAATGTAGTAGGAGATGCTCTTAGAATATTATCCATAGGTAGTGGCTTCAATAAGTGTATCTTTTTATACTTTCGGATCAACAACACTAACCTATAGTTTGAGTGTCTACAAATCGAAGCTAGTAAATTAACCCAACCAAGGGTTAGGTTCATGTCACGAGGGAGTGGTAGTGAAAGTAGTAGCTACTTAGAATTCCGTTCTAAATAGTGAAACCTCAAGACATTTTCAAATATTAAAACAAAACAAGTTTAATTGGTGACAACAAAGTGTCGAATATCAAGAAAGGTTTTTCACAAGTAGTAAATAGCAAAAATAAAAGAGAATTAAGTATGAAAGAGAGTTATTGGAGTATGACCGCAACATATGTTGACACAAACAAATGAGTTCATGCTTTTGATAGTAAAATTTGCATGACAAATGGTGACTAGGCTAAGCTTTAGGTAAAAGTTTTCCTTCTCAGGTGACTTATTCCATATCAAATGGTTCCTCTCGGGCACCCACTCGTCTAATCTAACCAACCTATACCTTACCCACACCCTAACCTTTTGATACACGGTGCTTGGATATGGGACTCGGGCTCTCCCTCTTGGGAATGACCTTATGTCGACCCACTCCTTGGGCCATAAGTCTAGTGGTCTTGATTTCACAACCTCCCTCTCAGACAAGCCGAAAACACATGGGTGTTTTTTTATTTGTAATTACAAACCCATTAAATTGAACCTCAACCACTAGGTGAAATTACCATTGAAATTCATCTAATCCTATTAGCAATCAAGATGCAACAATAATATGAACACATATTTGCTAAATCACACCCTAAGAATGAGGGTTTTTAGCCAAACATCATGCAATTATCATATAGACTTAAAATGATAAAGGAATTAAATGAGTATAAAAGATTAAACCATAAAAATGACAAAGGAAGGCAATGGAGAAGCGACACTTCCAAGATTGGAAGAAGAAGTTCTTTCTTCAAGCTTGTTCAAAACCCTATCAAAACTTGAGAAATTAAGTGTCTTATGTTTCTCTACTAAAAACTGTCCTAGAAAGAACTCTCCAAAAGCCTCCTCTAAATAATAAAAGAGTTTAGTATTTATAGGCTTCAGATTTAGCGCTAGTGGATCCATTTAGTGTCTTTAGTCGTGATTCAGTGAATCTCCCTTTTTCTAGTTTTTGTCATTTGTGCCTTCACTTTTATCTATGCATGCTTTAATGTTGGGAGAAATAACTCTGGTTCACGAAACTATTCCTCATAGCGCTGACTGCTCCTTTTCGTCGCCTTTTGATCCACTTCCTTCAGGGCTCGCTTTCTGTAATAGAAGGAGGAACTCAACTATATGGTGTATCGCCAAGTGATCATGGCGATACACACTTTGCATCTTCAACTCTTTTCTTCTGTTTTTCTTCCGTTTTGCGCCTAAGTGTCCATGCTCCTACCAAATCCTTAAATACCTTAAACTTAGAGATTTTTTATCAGATATCGAGATAAAATACACAATGTAGGACACCATTTGCATTAAAATAAGACTCTAGATGAGTTTGATTTGAGGACTCATCAGTGTTGCACATGTTGAGAAATAAATAAAGAAGTTAGCAAAGGATATTTACAAACTTGATTACCCAGGA
The DNA here is from genome assembly GCF_001406875.1 of Solanum pennellii. NCBI lineage: Eukaryota > Viridiplantae > Streptophyta > Magnoliopsida > Solanales > Solanaceae > Solanum > Solanum pennellii. Next base: position 55,407,179 of record NC_028646.1, on the reverse strand, counting down.
GTTCGTCTTATGAGCATATCACATGGTGGTGTAACAGTTTAGAATGGAAAAGAATCTTCTTTGGTAATGGAAGTTAAGGAAAAGCAAGAAAACGATCCAATATTAGTTTAACTCAAGGGTGCGGTCTACCAATAGAGAGTTGAGGTTTTCTCCCAAGGGGGAGATGGCGTGCTTCACTACCAGGGTCAATTATGTGTTCCTAATGTGGGTGAGTTGATACAACATATCCTTGTAGAGGCCCGTAACTCCAAATATTCTATTCAGACAGGTGCGATAAAGATGTACCCTGATCTGCAGAAAGTTTATTGGTGGAATTGTATGAAAAGATATATAGCAGATTTTGTGACTAAGTGCCTCAATTACGCGAAAGTCAAGGTAGAACATTAGAGACCACGAGGTATGACTCAAGAGATTGGCATTTCTACTTGGAAGTGAGAAGTTATCAATATGGACTCATCACAGGATTACCTCGTACTCCCAGATAGCATGACTCTATTTGGGGGTGATAATTGATAGAGTTACTAAGTCTTCTTGCTTTCTAACGGTCAAGACTACATATTAAGCAGAGGATTACACCAAACATTATACTAATTAGATTGTGAGGTTGCATAGGGTTCCATTGTTTATCATCTCAAATAGAGGTCCTCAGTTTACCTACCATTTCTAGAAGTTCTTAGAGAAAGGTCTTGGTACCCAGGTTAACCTTAGCATCACATTTTATCCATAGACGGATGTGCAAGCAGAATGTCCATCCAGACCTTATCTAATATCTAATAATTGAAATAGCTATGAACAATATAAGAAACTAAAAATATTCATTTATTTATGGGAAAAATCTGGAAAATTGACTAAGTTATGAAAGTATGTTTTAATCATTTTCAAATGGCCATAACTTCTACCTTAGGATGAGTTATAGGTAGTTGGTAATATGGTTGGAAAGCCCTTTGAGAGATCTTTCCAACGCCGCTGAGTTTGCGCATTTTCAATATTATATGAGGGAGATATGTCTATCGGACGTTGGGTTGTTGAAGTAAGGAAAGTCCAAATCCAGATTTAAGGAAGGGCAAACTAGTCTTGTCAACAATTAATTTCCTATTTCAATTTTAGGGGTTATTTGGAGTAAAACAAGCTTAACTCAATTTTGGAAAATCAAAATCACACTTATGGATCGGAGAAGAGAGAAAAGGAGAAAGAAAGGGAGAGAAGTCACAATTTTCCAAGAACATAAAGATTTGTGAGTGGAATTCATCAGGGGTGATTCCTATCTAGGCATGAGAGATCTTTGGTGTTGGGTTAGTTAACCCACAACCAGAACTTGTTTCAATTCAGTGTTTTTAGAATTGTTTACATGTTAAAATGTGAGTTCTTCAAGAAACTTGTCTAATTCTTGTTGTTTGAGTTGTTTGAATTCCCATTGTTGTTTGATTAATAATTTCGGGTAATTTTTTTAAAGAGTTAGATCTATTGGGTATTAAAGTTATTAATGATCCTAAGGGTTTGGGAAAAGAACTATGGATGTTTAGGGAGTTTAGTATTAACAAACGAGAGGAAAAATACGTCAGACACACCTGGGCAGCACCAGGTGTGCCGCACCCCATCTGCGCCAGAGGACCTGGGGCGGCACGCCATGATGAGGCCTCTAAACTTGAGGCCTGGTGCGGCGCGCTCGGATGTGTCATAATCGGCGTTTTTCATCAAGTTTCCCTAGTTTAGCCTATTTAAGCTAAGGTTTATTAACATTGTCTAGTGTATCTAATTACTTCAAGTGATTTCTAAACACTTAGAAATCACCAAAAATGCAAATCATAACCTGAATTCATCATTTCATTCAAGATAAGCTAAGATCAAAGTCAAAGGAGTTAAGAGTCAAGTATAAAAGTTAAGAAGCAAGTCAAAGCAAAGTTCTTAAAGGTTTTCAAGAGTCTTTAGCAATGTTTAACTTTGTTTTTAAGACTCAAGTTACATTTAAGTAACATTTAAAGAGTTGAGTTGTATTTCTCAAAAAGTTATAAGGGAACTAAGTATTCCCTAAGAGTTGATTTAAGACTCGAGGTTCAATATTAGCAATGAGTAAAGAGTTGAGTCCATTTGTCAAAAGCTACAAGGGAACTAAGTATTCCCTAAAAGTTTATAAATGTTTTCACATTTAAGACACGAAGGAAACTAAGAGTTCCAAAAGAGTTTTGAACAAGAAAAGGGAACATAGATTCCAAGAGAGCCAAGTGTTGAGCAATTATCTCAACCCAAAGAAAGAAGTTGTTTTGGAAACACATGATCTAAGTATATTTTTGGTAGTAGTATTGAGCACCGATGTGGGGATGCGAGTTTATAATAACTCAAGTTTCCATGAAAACCATGTAGACATCATGGGTGTTAACGGGTCACTCTTTTAGATGATCACATAAGTAAAGGTAGTGGATCCACTAAGTTAAGTAGTTCTATGCGGTACAAAGCATAAGACAATTCTAGCAGCGTAGGCAAGACCTTGTATCACCACTTAGGCTCATAGTGGTGGTTGTCAGTCAGAGAATCTCCCACAGAAACTGTATTATATCATATGTAACTAAAGTATTTTGTTATTGTATTATGAACTAAGTGTTTTCATTATTTTACAAGCTTTTATATATTGCATATGTCTATTTGCGTTATATTATGTCAAGTTATTTATGAGTTGAGTAGAGACAAGGTAAGTGTTCCTTATTACTCTTTTTCAAGCCTAAGTTGTTGTTAGCATTCGAACTCTCATACTCGTACATTCAATGTACTGATTCCAGTTGGCCTGCATCGTATAATGATGTAGACGTAGGTAACCTGAATCAACATCATCCAGTGCCTCGTTAATCCAATCGGCCACTCAGAATCAGTGGTAAGCCACCTTGCATCCAAGAGGACTCTCTTTAATTCATTTTTCAGTCTTTCTTTTAATAGGATGTTGCATGGTCTGTCCCAACATCCATATTAGTATTATAGAGGCTTCATAGACAGTCAAACAATTAGTATTGAGTCTCTCATCTTTGTGTTGCAGATTTATCTATGAAACTTAAGAGCCAATTTTGCCTAATTTATTTACTTTAAGTTATTGAATGAGACTATTGCAATAAGTTAAGTAAGCCTGAACAAGGGTCCCGCTCAAGGCCAACCATGGTTATCGAGTGCCGGCCACGTTCAGGATGTAGGCTCGTGGTGTTACTCCTTAGTGGATATGTTGAGAGTATAATACCTTGAAAATTCAAGACGTTTCGTAAAGCCTAACATAGGTGTCATAAGGTGTAAGTATTGTTTTTAAGTCCATTTTAATGAATTTAGGTCATTTAGGAAGTTTAAGAATAAAAAATGTCCAAGAACGTCCATGACGTTTGGAAGTTGGTTCAAAGGGGTGATAGCGTGCCTTAGCCTGTTTGACTAACTTTTAGGAGTTGGAAACTTACAAAAAGTGGTGAAAGGGTAGCTAATAGGCGTTTAATAAGTTTTATGTACGAACACCAAAAGTTGGGTGGCTTACTACACGTGATCCAAATTCCTACTCGGAAGTGGGAAGACATCAATATGGACTTTGTAGTAGGTTTACCTCGGACTCAAAAGTCATATGATTACATTTGGGTGGTTGTGGATCGATTGAATAAGTCCGCTCACTTTATTCCCGTTTAGTCTTCATATTTGGCGGAGGATTATGCAAGAATCTTCCTAGATGAGATTGTGTGCCGCCATGGCATTCTGTTATCTGTCATATCTGATCGGGGCGCTTAATTCACATCTAGATTTTGGAGGTCGTTCCAAAAAGAGTTGGGTACTAAGGTGAAGTTGAGCACTGCTTTTCATCCGCAAATAGATTGTCAAGCGGAGCGTACGATACAAACCCTTTAAGATATGCTTAGGGCGTGCATTATTGATTATAAAAAGAATTGGGATAAAAATTTACCTTTGGTGGAGTTTGCCTATAACAATAGTTTCCGTTCATCCATTTCCATGGATCCCTATGAAGCCTTTTATGGTAGGAGGTGTAGGTCTCCTATTGGATGGTTTGAAGTGGGTGAGCCATCACTTCTTGGTCCCGAGTTGATTTATAAGACTTTGGAAAAGGTTCATATCATAAGGAACCGGTTGCAAATGACCTACAGTTGGCAAGAGTCTTATGCCGATCATAGAAGAAGGGATTTGGAGTTTGAAGAAGGTGATGAGGTGTATTTGAAAATTTCACCAATGAAAAAGGTGGTTAGATTTGCAAAGAAAGGGAAATTGAGTTCTCATTATGTGGGTCCCTATGAAATATTGCAAAGGGTTGGTAAGGTTGCCTATGAATTGATACTTCCTAGTGAATTGGCTTCGGTTGATCCTGCTTTCCATGTTTCTATGCTGAAGAAGTGTATCGGTGATCTCAAATCCATTCTCCCTATTGAGGGTCTTGGTGTCAAGGATAAAGAGGTGATTTTGGTAAAGGTGTTATAGAAGAATCATCTAGTTAAGGGTGCAACGTGGGAGGCCGAGGCTGACATGAAGTCCCGTTACCCTCATCTTTTTGATAATTAAGGTTAGTCATTCTTTTCAATAATATAAATATGAATAGAAATTGAAGTTCCTTGATTTTTGATGAAGTTTTGCAAAAATGTGCATTTTGGGGTTGCATTACATTACATTGAAATAGTACCTCTAAAACTTGAATTATGCCTTTTTGGTTTATTTGAGTTATGTTGTGCATTTTGGTATGGTGAGTATTTATGAAATGATATTTAGCATGTTGTTAAGTTGAACTTTGTGCTAATTGACTCATGTAATGTATGTTGAGCTCATAAGTGTTGTGAGAAGGAAATGCCTCATGATGAAGTGTTTTGAGCCATAGGTGTAAAAATATGAGTTTTAAAATTTTCCTTGTTTAAATGACATGATTTATGTCGATTTGATATTGTTGATTGGTTGGAATGCTAGTCTTGAGTCTATTTCCTTCCTTCAAAAGAATTTCGTGTCATTCAGGGACGAATGTTCCTAATAGGGGATAATGTAACACCTTGAAAATCCAAGACGTGTCGTAAAGCCTAATGTAGGTGTATTAAGTTCTAAGTACTGTTTTTAAGTCCATCTTAATGAATTTAGGTCATTTAGGAAGTTTAAGAACAAAAACGTCCCAGAACGTCCTTGACGTCAGAAAGTTGGTTCAAAGGGGTGCTAGCGTGCCTTAGACTATTTGACTAGATTTTAGGAGTCGAAAACTTATGAAAATTGGTGAAAGGGTATCTAAAAGGCTCTTAAGTTGTTTTATGCTATAAAATTCCGGGTACGACTCCCCAAGGACCGACCAAGGGCCCTTGAGGAGGATCTTTAAAGTTTGAGGCAACACTGTCTGGCAGTTTGCATTGACGGGACAGAACACAGCCCGTGTGTGGACCAACAGGGCATCGATTCCACCATACTCCCACACTTATACAAGTTGAGGAAGGCCTACGCCTTCACAGTCTCTGAACTCATCGACGGAGTGCAGGATGGAGGGGTGATGGTTCGTAGGTTCACTGACGGCCCGTCGGTAGGGTTCCGTCTGTAAAGGTGAAGTTTTTTGCATGTTTTTATATTAATTCATTTAATTAATTAGGTGGTTTGGGGTTTATTTAGGGATTAAGGGGATACTAAATAGCTAACTTAAAATCCATATAAAATCCCCAACCCTAGTTAAACTAATTAGAACTCTAAAACATAAACTTTCTTCCTTCTCTCTTCTTTCTCTCTCTACTTGAACTCACCGTTGAAGACTAGCAAGGAGAAGGGTTTGGGGTCTGGAAAGGGATGAATTCACCATCAATTTGTTTTCAAACGTGAAGGTATGAGATCTAATTCACCTTTAAAACTCTTTCCTCAAAGGGTTCCTTCAAAATGGATTTCAAAAGTTGAGTTTTCTTATGGATTTTATTCAATTATGAAATTGAAGTTATGGATTGAGTTGTTGATGATTTATTTAGATTATATTGAATAGATTAACATGAATTTTAGCTTGATGATGGTAATTGTTGATGGATTGGTCTAAATTGAAGAATATGATCCTTCATCCCTAACCCTAGGTTGTGATATTGATCTATATTATATTGTTATCATTCAATTTATTTGGTTGTTGATTAGATTACTATCCTATGGTGTATTATGAATAAATTAATATGAATTATTGGCTTATCATGATAGTTCTTGAGATTTGATTTAGCTTATGAATTGTATTGTGAAATTAGCCTATGTATCTTGTCTTAAGTTATTATCTATTGCTGAATTGTGTTATAGAGATGCAATTGACCTTGTTATCCTATTGGTTATCATTGTGTGATGATGTTACTCCCCAAATTGGGTTGATGGTAGTACCTTGATGATAGACTATGAGGAAGACTTGGTAAGTCTTAGAATCTCCATCTTTACTTCCAATTGTGACTAATTGTGGTTAAGTTATGATGTTACATTGGTGTATGACTTATACTAGGATTATAGGGTTGTATGATGTTGAATTCAAATGTCTTGACTATGTTGTGAGGTTGATTAAGGTGTATGTGATATAAGGATGGTGAAAACTATCAATGTGCCTTGATATGCTATGAAATGTTAATATGTTAACCTCACTTATATGAAATGTGATGAAAGGAATTGTAATCATACAATTCTTATTGATCTATTGATGATGATGATTATACAAGAGGTAGACCTTATGACCTAAACTAAGCTATGATTGATAATTAAAGGCAGAAAGATAATTCAAAAACGGACTGTAGCTTAGCACCGAGCGAACTTGATTGAGGGGTGCCCTTCCCACCTAGGGAAGGTAGGAGCACTACAACTCTTCAAATTGGAGACTACAATACATGGCGCATAAAGAGGGTCCCAACTATATCTCTTAGTTCTTGAACTATGTTGCCCCCATAGGAATACTATTTAGTGGATCCACGTAGTTATTGTGTTACATGTTTTTGTACTACCTTGGCAAGTAGTCCGCCTTCTTTTCGGTGTAAGGTTTTATGACACCAGATTCCACACTAGCTCATGTGGTCTATGTCGATTAGGACAAGATGTTCCCAAAATGTAAAACGAATTAAAGGACTTGAACTCTAACTTGGACGACCTAAGAGGTTTAGCTTAGCCTAGGTAGGGTATGGGACTCTACCTAAACATTGCACGAGTTAGCCTTGAGGGGAAGCATAGGAGGAGGTTCTTCTATATGTTTATGTTACGATGATATATGATGTATATCTGATGACCATGACAAATTGTTGATACTATATGTCGATTAGTTCATGTATGAGTATGCCTTGGGTTATAATGTTAATATAATATGAAGTGTAATTCTAAATTTTTTGTTATGTAAAGTTGGACATTGGTCATGGTTTTCTAGTTGAGGATACTTGATTGAGTAAGGTGATGGGGCTTTGCTTGGTCATTGCACTTGTTGACTTGATAAGGACTTATGAGTAGTTGTCTTTCTTATTATGATATGATTGAATCTTATTCGCTGTTGTGATGTCATTCCTTGATGATAGGGTTGTAGTAAATCATGGTTTCAAACAAGTTGGGATACGTATTACTTGTTGAGTCAGTAAGCATGTTTGGTTAGTTGATATGACTTGCTTGGCTTTGCACTAGGTTCCTAAAGGGGTAAAATGGCATGTTTTGATTAAAAGTCCCTTTTTAGCATGTTTTACTTGTATATGTGCATAAGATCTCATACTTAGTACATGTGGAGTACTAACCCCATTTTCTTCCCCTTTTCCCAAACATTTTAGGTTCCGGTCGTTAAAAAGTTTGGAAGACGACATTGTTGGAGGCTTGGATTCTTCCTTTCATCCGAGTAGGGTAGGTCCTCATCTTCCTAGGGGAATGTCACTTTCTAGCTTACAAACTTTTTATGAGCTTAAAGAATCTTTCATTTCTTTCCTTTTCAATTGAGTACTATACTTTTGTATGGCCTATATGTGGTCTTGCTGTATTGATGTAAGGGTTATGCCCATATTGTGATAATCATTTAGATGGTATGAGATGAGACAATCGTTGAGACTATTTCTATATTATATATATGTATGTGCAATAAAAGTACAAGGCTATGTAACCTTCCTATACCGAGGTCTATGTATACTCGATACGACTATATACTATGTGTATGTAGAGTTCTATGTAAACCTCCAAATAGTTGTAACGAAAGTTTTAAATTTTCTGCATTTTCAACCTAAGAATGTAATGACATGAGACTAAGAGGCTAGTCTTAGTCCTTGAAAATGACGACGATGCCGATTATGTCTAGGGGGTACACTCGGGTGTGACAAAGAGCTTGTGTGATCGACTTGAAGGGTAGTCGGGATGATCACCTTCCTCTTATAGAGTTCGCCTACAATAATAGTTATCATTCCAGCATTCGAATGGCCCCTTTTGAGGCATTGTATGGGAATAGATGCAGATCTCCTATTGGTTGGTTTGAAGTAGGAGAAAAAACCTTGGTAAGAAAAAAATCAGTTTATGAAGTTATGGATAAAGTGCAACTCTTTAGAGATACACCTAAGACAACTCTGAGTTGCCAAAAATCTTATGCAAATGTAAGAACAAGAGAACTAGAGTTCCACGTTGATGATTGGGTTTTCTAAAAGTGTCACCTATAAAGGGGGTGATGATATTTGGCAAGAAAAGGAAGCTCATTCCTACATATGTAGGATCATACAAGATCTTGAAAAGGATTGGTAAAGTGCCTTATGAGTTAGAGTTGCCAAAAGAATTAACATCGTCACATCTAGTTTTCCACATTTCTCTTTTGAATAAGGGTGTGGGTTATCTAGCATTCGTAATGCCATTACAGAGTGTGGCTGTAAAACATAGTCTTTCTTATAAGGATGTGCCAGTCGATATTCTTGATCATCAGGTTCAAAGATTGAGAAACAAAGAAGTCGCTTCAGTCAAAGCTTGGTGGAGTAGTTAGTCTGTAAAGGGAGCTACTTCAGAAGCAGAAGCAGCCATGAAAGCCAAGTATCCTCACCTTTTTCCTTTAGATTCCACTGTAGCTAAAGGTAATAGTTCCTCTTTAGTTTTCAGTCATTCATGCATAAATTCACTCTTAGAGTCATGTTTCTTCAGTCAGTACTTACATTTTCAGCGTATTTGCATATTTTGGAAATCAGTTCAGTCAGAAATTCAGCCTTCAATTTTTAGTGGTAGGGTTTACAGCTCTTTCCCTCCAATTAAGCTAGTTTAGTATTCATTTGAGAATGAATGTTCCTAAGGGGTATATATTGTAACACCTTAAAAATCAGGCCCTGAAAAAATTGCATAAAAATTACTTTCACCAATGCACCACAACAAGGTTCACGAACCGTGATAGGGTCCATATTCCATGGAACTATCCGTGGATTGGAATTGGAAGTCACCAGGCCCAGGAATCAGACCAAGAGAACCTTCATGATCTGTGGTCTTGATGCCAGACAGTGGTGATGCTCGTGGAAGTCAGGAAGTAGCTTTTGCCAACCACTCCGACACCCACGCTCTAGTGAAGACAACCAAGTCGTTCATAGTCCATGGTCTTTATGACGGCTCGTAGGAGTGTCCATAAAGATTATCTAGTAGGCCCCCACACATAAGCCTCCACACCTCTACCCAAGTAAGAACCACCGGGACTTTCACGGTCCGTTGCCATCCACAAAGGCCGTGGTAAGGGCTCGTTAAATAGAGGCGCCATTTCCTGGACTAATTTCAAACCACGACTAACTTCACGGTCTGTGATGATTCTCGTGGTCAGCCCGTCTGTAGTTTAAGTCAGGGTTCGTTTGGTCTTTTCATTGTTCTTTAGAATTTTAAACCTCGCCGTTTTAGCCCTAAATTTTGTGATTTCGATCAGTTTTAGCCTCGAAACATAACTACAATATACCCAAGTCAAATCATAAATCAAAATTTACAAAATTAGAAGCAAGAAGAGAGAAAAGATTCAACTAACCCTAGTTCCAAGAATGCAAAAGTTTTCAGCAATTTCATCCCTGCAATTGAAAGATTTCTTTGTGGAATTCATTACCAGGAATGTGAAATTTCACTAGTGAGTTCCTTTCACCCACTGAGTCCCTAGTTTTCAGTCATATTCTTGATACCCTTGTATGATTAGACTTAGGATTCATAGAACTTCAATAAATTATCATCAATTAGTTATTAAATGATCATATTATTATGTTATAATCTAGTCAATTGCATGTATCTATGTTTTTCTTTAGTTCTTGAATTACACATGCTAGGTCAGATATTTCAGTTAATTCAGTAATTTAAGACATACAAGCCTCAGTATATGAATGTTTCATGACCAGTATATATATATATATATACTCTCAATTTGCATATTTTTTTGAGCTCTCATGTATATATATTACATAATATAAGTCATAATAAGTTAATCACTTAATCTATTGGGAGTAGAATATTATCGAGTTAGACTAGGGTTCAACGTACCCATATAGTCCCAGAACTAATGGCCATGCAGCTTGAAGTCCACTCTATGATCATTATTTCAGTAACCACGCCATCATGCCTCTATACTTTTGGCCGTGTATATTGGGTCCTCTCAATGGGGCATATACATCGGATTTCACAATTAGCTCATGTGGTTTTATTATCGGTTATTAGTAGCTCCATAGTTCAGTTAGATTCCATCTCATTGACCATGTTTTAGTATTCAGTCTCAATATATTGCATTCAGTTTTGTCATGTTCAGTATTTCAACATATATATCATGTTAAGTTTATTTCATTGTTTTATTACTTTGTTTATTTATATATTTATTTCAGTTTTATACTATACTTCATGCGCAGTACAGTTAAAGTACTAACAAATGTATTGCTACATCTTCTCATGATGTAGGTTCAGGCCCTTAGCATTCAGATCACGCAAAGATCAGTTCCCAATCTCTAGTTCAATAATATCAGTGGTGAGTCCTCATTCTTCCAGGACTAGTGACATGTTATCTTTACTACTTTAGCTTGGTTTCAGTTTTTCTAGATCTAGTTGGGGCATGTCCGAATATTTATAGTAAGTTATAGAGGATTATCTCAGACATAGTTAGTTTCAGCTTTAGTCTTAGAGTTTGATTTCTCTCTTGTATTAAGCTCTCAGATTTCATAGATATTCAGTTTACTACATGGTTATTCCCTATCATTTTCATTGTTATAATATATACCTTCCACAGAATTTATTATTCAGTTTATCTCTAGTATGCTTAAGATTATGCTAGCAGGGTTAGCTCGAGGCATGAAACTTGTGATCGATGTTAGTGTGCCACATCCATAATATTGGGATCCTTCTTTATACTCTAGTTCATGTGATATATTTAACTCTATAAAAAAATTTCTAACTCTTGCATTTACGTATTTTAGATCTAGCCTCCATAACGTACTACCTTCCGGAGGAACGTTTCAAGTAATGAGTTTCCCTTCAAATCAATATAAGAAATCGGCCTCTGTCGGCTAGGATGTGGACTAAGAATAGAGCTCGCTTTCTAGATCAAAGTGAATGTTTTGGGGCTCAGGCATATTCTGACATAGCCAAGGTTCCAGAATTATATTTTCCTCAACGTATACGTATTACTACTGCAAAAGTAGAGTTTAGGGTAGATATTAATATGCTCACATAGTTGGTACCTACTCAATTAGGTCATCAAGGCACTAGAATAACTAACTCTATTTCCCAAGAGTCGTCAACTGCGACAAGGATCAGGGTTTTCCTTAGGATGAATCCATCAAAATTCATGGGATCCTAAGAATTTCACTGGTAATATGTTGAAGATTCTGAAAATGACATGTTATTGAAACTGAGTAAGTTAAACTTGTTGCTTACCAACTAAATATGTGGAGAATATATGGTACGAGTAGTGGGGAAGGGCCTTAGTGAGGAGGTTGATGCAATTATTTGGTTTGAGTTTGAGGAGGACTTCCTAGAGAACATCTTTCCCTAAGTTTAGAGAGTCTAAAGAGGAAGAATTTGTCAATTTGAAGCAAGGGGAAATGAGTGTGAAGAAATATGGTCTAAAATTTGAGCAATTGTCCTTTATGCTCCTAATATGGTTCCAGACATGAGATTTCAGATGAGAGTTTGTAATTGGGTCAAACAAGCACGTGAAAAAAGAATGCAAGGTCGCCTTGTTTATCAATGACATTGATATATTCATGTGTTCTCAATAGGCTAAGGAATAAAAATAGATGGATAGTGAAGAGTAACAGAATAAGAGGGCAAAGTCAATTGGCGAGCCCAATCAGCAGATCATTGGAAATTGAAATAAGTCATTCTTTCATAAAAGATTATTTGGACCTGCCCTATCGCTTGCTAGTGCACTTTCACCACATAATATATATTATCAAAGGTTCTAGAGTAGTTAGAACTTTAGAGATCATGTAACTGAATCTAAAGGTAGGTAACTCAAAGATCTACTCGGACCCCCCCCCCCTTATGGTAAGTGTGGTAAGACCCATCTGGGAGAGTGTCGTGATGTCATACACGGTTGCTATATGTATGTGAAAAATGGGTCATTATTTAGACACTTGTCCTATGTGGAAGAAAGTTAATAGGGTAAATAATTCATAGTCCTCTTCAACGGCTCCTTCAGGTAAGGTGGATAAACAAGGTACTACATTAGGAACATGCAAAGGTTCAAACCGTTTATATGTTGCCTAGTTATGAGGATTAAGAAAATTAGCCAGACATCGTCAATGGTATGCTTAAAGTCTTTTCCATTGATGTTTATGTCTTATTTGATCCATGTGCTAGTTTGTCTTTTGTGACTTTATATATAGCCATGAAATTTGGGACTTGTCGTGAATGACTTCTTGAGCAGTTTAGTATTTCTACTAATGTTTAGTGAGCCTATTATTGTAAAACGAGTTTTTAGAAATTGAACAATATTTTTTCATCACAAATACACCACAGAAAACATAGTAAAATTAAATATGGTAGATATGAATGTTATTCAAGACATGGATTGGTTATATGACTATTATGTCTCAATTGATAGTACAAATTGAGTAGTCAATTTTAGTTTCTTAATGAGCCATTGTTAGTCTGACATTTGGTCTAATAGTTCCTAAGGTTCATTTAATTTTATACCTTAAGTCCAGAAAGTTAGTCTCCAAGGGTTGAATCTATGACATAGTTCGAGTTAAATACTTTAATGTTGAGACACCATGCCTGTCACGCCCCGAGCTACCTCCATGATGTGTACATGGAACCTAGGGACCACAAGTGATCTCAAGCTAACCCTACTGACATGATCATGAGAATACTAAAGAAGATAATCCTATGCGGAAGCTAAATGTTAATTAAATATTAAAAGATAGGGAATATCCATATACTATAACTGAGATATTTGAAAACTGAAGAGTTTAATACAAAGAATATTTTAACTCAATACTAAGTTGAAACTAACTATGTCTAACAATATCCTCTAATTGACTTGAAATACAGGGACAAGCCTCAGCTAAGTCCAGCAAAAACTGAAACTAAAGGACTAAGATACTGAGATGAACTCATGACTATTGTCCTCAAAGAATGAGTAGTCACCACTGATTATGCTGAGTTGGAGATTGGAAATCGATCTAAGCGTGATCTAGATGCTCAAAACCTGAACCTACATTATGAGAAGATGTAGCGCACGTATGCGCCAGTACTTGAAAGGTATAGAGCATATACAATAGAATAAAGCTAAAATAAAACATAACTGAACAAGCACAAAAGCAAGTGTAATATTCTGACCATTATATACTAAATTCGTAGATAATTGGACGCAATGACCAAATTTATAACATGCCGAGATTGAACACTAACTGAACTGTAAATATGGTCAATGCAATAAAGTCTTACTTAACTGTAGGAGTTACTAATAACCTATAATAAAGCACATGAGATAAATGTTGAGTCCGATGTATGCGCCTCATTGAGAGGACCCAATATACCCTGCGAGAGGTATAAAAGCATATTGGCGTGATCACTAAACTGAGGCCCACAGAGGGGCTTACAACCTACTTGGCTAGTAGTTCTGGGACTATTTGAGTATATGATGAACCCTAGTCTAACTCGGTATTATGTTACTCCTAATGAATTAAATGATTAACATATTAATACTGAATTTCTATAAATACTGGATAGCTCAAATATGCACATCCAAATGGGGAATGCAAAAATTAATCTGATAATGATGCATTAATAAATGAGGCATGTATATCTAAAGTAATTAAAATATCTGACCTAGCATGTGTAATTCAAGAACTAAAGAAATTCATAACTAGGATTCTGAAATTCATGCTATAATTTGAGTAATAACATGTTAATCTGATTTGGAACATATAACTTACTAATTAATGATATTTTGTTGAAGTTCTAGAAACCTTAGGTCTAATTATGATAAGGGAGTCAACAAATGACTGAAAACTAGGGACCTACTGGGTGAAAGGAACCCACTAGTGAAATCTTACATAACTGGTGATTAAATGTACTGATATATCTTTAGATCTTAGGGCTGGAACTGATGGAACCTTGTTGCATTCTTCAATAAGGGTTCTTGACCTTTTTCAATTCTCTTGTTTCTAATTTTCTATGTATTGATTCATGATTTTGACTTAGCTAAGTTCTTGTTATGTTTCTAAGCTTAAATAGACTAAAATCTCTTAATTTAGGGTATAAATGACGTATCTTAGGGCTTAATCGAACTAGGAAAAGACCCAAAGACCACTGAAATAATTGCTCTCGGAGGAATCGATGACCTGGACTTACTAGCCATCGTTCAATCAATGGTCCATCATTCAATCGATGGTCCGTCGTTTGGGTCCGTTGTTTGAGTCAACTCGACAAGTCTTCACTAAAATGAGCATACACTTTTCCTCGAAGGTCGGATTTTAGCAAAATTGGTGGCCTTAGAAATATAATTCAATTATCTATTATATGATAGGTCATAGGCCACCTAATTCATTTTGTGCTAAAAGTTATGACTATTTGAAGTTAATCCAACATAATTCCCCCATAAATAGCTGCTAACCTTCATTTACAGTCAAACCTACGGACTACAGATCAAACGTGGTTCATGCTGTTCATCCGTAGTTCATATTAGAGGCTGGGTAATGGGGCCTTGATCTACAGAAATATACTACGGATGGTAGTCTGACTTACAGACCGCGGGTCTGTCCGTTGGTCAAAACTTAGCTGATTTTTCTGAGCTGCATTTGGGAGGGCTATAGAGGTAAACCACTGGCTCACAATACAGACCGTAGATCAGATTACGGACCGTAGAGGTGACCGTCGATTGCACCAGTAATTTTTCTGAAAATTTGATTTTTGGTCTATTTTGGATACGACGTGTTACATTGTCTCCCGCTTTAGAACATTCGTCCTCGAATGAAGACTATACTAGCTGAAATAGAGGGACAGAGCTTCAATCCCTACTACTAAACACTGAGAACTAAGTTTCTGACTGAATTAAGTTCCAAGGATACACAAATACGCTTAAAATGCAAGTACAAATTGAGGGAACATAATTCTAAAGCTGAATTCACGCATGAATGACTGAAAAACTAAAAAGAAACTATTACCTCAAGCAGTAGAGGAATCAGAAGGAAAGAGGTGAGCATACTTTGCTTTCATGGCTGCTTCTGCTTCCCAAGTAGCTTCCTCTACGCACTGACTCCTCTACAGAACCTTGATTGAAGCAACTTCTTTGTTTCTTAACGTTCTACCCTGATGGTCAAGAATCTCAACTGGTACATCCTCATAAGAAAGACTATCTTTCACCGCCACACTCTTTAATGTCACTACAGAGGTTGGATCACCCACACATTTCTTCAAGAGCGAGATGTTGAAGATCGGATGCACGACTGCTAGTTCTGCTGAAAACTCTAACTCATATGCAACCTTGCCAACCCTTTTAAGATCTTGTAAGGGCCTACATATCTAGGACTTAGTTTCCCTTTCTTTCCAAATCTCATCACCCCTTCATAGGTGACACATTAAAAAAACCAATCATCAACTTAGAACTCTAGTTCCGTTCTCCTTACATTTGCATAAGATTTTTGACGATTTTGGGTTGTCTTAAGTCTATCTCTAATGAGTTACACTTTCTCCATAGCATAATTGACTAAATTTGTCCCTATCAAATCTATTTCAACTACTTCAAACAAACCACTAGGAGTTCTACATCTACGACATACAATGCCTCATAAGGGGCCATCTAAATGCTTGAATAGTAGCTATTGTTGTAGGCAAACTTAATAAGAGGGAGGTGATCATCACAAATACCCTTGAAATTGATCACACAATCTCTCTACATATCCTATAGGGTCTGAATTGTATGCTCTACCTGTCCATTCGTCCACGGATGAAATGTGTTGCTAAGGTTAACTAGAGTACCAAGACCCTTTTGAAATGTCTTCCAGAAATGAGAGGTAAACAGAAGACCTCTATCTAAGATGATAGACAAAGGAACCTCATGCAACCTCAAAATTTCATTAATGTAAAACTTCGCATAGTCCTCTGCCAAATTTGTAGTCTTGACCACCAAAAAAGAGAAGACTTAGTCATTGTGTCAATTATTTCCCAAATGGAGTCATGTTGTCTGCGAGTTTGAGGTAACCTTGTGATGAAATACATATTGATCACTTCCTACTTCCAAGTAGGAATGTCGATCTCTTGAGTCATATCCCCTAGTTTATGATGTTCTACCTTGACTTGCTAGCAATTGGGGCACTTACTCACAAAATCTGTTGTATCCCTCTTCATGCAATTCTACCAAACGAACTTCCCACAGATCGGAGTACATCTTAGTGGCACCTGGATGAATAGAATAGCTGGAGTCATGGGCTTCTACAAGAATACGCTGTCTCAGCTCAACCACATCAGGAACATACAGTCTACCTTAGTAGCAAAGTACACCATCTCCCCTTTGGGAGAAAACCTCGACTCTCTTATTATGGACTGCACCCTTAAGTTCAAGCAAGATTGGATCACTATATTGCTTTTACTTAACCTCCACTACCAAAGAAGATTCTGCCCCATTCTGAACTGCTACATCACTGTCTGGCTCTGAACATCCTTCACTAGTTCCTTCCTTTCTTTCTCAGCATTGGCTATACTAACCATAGATAATTTGCTAAGAGCATCTTCCACTACATTCGCCTTACTAGCATGGTGATTCACACTCATATTATAATCTTTAAGGAACTTAAGTCGTCTCTTCTGGCAAAGATTCAACTCTTTATATGTGAATACATATTGAAGGCTCTTATGGTCAGTAAACACATCTACATAAACACCATACAAGTAATGTATCTAGATCTTGAGTGCAAATACCACTGCTGCACGCTCAAGTTCATGAGTTGGATAGTTCTTCTCATGCACCTTAAGTTGTCTAGAAGCATAAGCTATAACCTTTATCTCGCTGCATCAACACACAACCTAGGCCAAATCTGGATGCATCACAATATATCACCTAACCATATGAACCCTATGGTAGAGTCAAGACAAGAGTTGTAATCAATTTAGTTTTCAATTTCGCAAAGATTTTCTTACAAGCATTTGTCAATTGAAACTTGATCATATTCTGAGTCAACCTAGTCAATGGTGAGGCTATGGATGAAAATTCTTCCACGAACCTTCTGTAATAACCCGGTAGACCTAAGAAACTGCTGATATCTATAGTAGAGGTAGGTCTGGGCCATTGTTTCATTTCTTTTATCTTCTGCGTATCCCCTCAGATCCCCTCGCTAGATAAAATATGACCAAGGAAAGCAATGGATCACAACCAGAATTCACATTTGCTAAACATAACGAATAATTGGCAATCTTTGAGAGTCTACAGAACAACTCTCAAATGACTCGTATGTTCTTCCTCACTCCTAGAGTAAATGAGGATATCATCAATAAAGGCGATAACGAACAAGTCTAGGTACAGTTTGAATACTCTGTTTATCAAATCCATGAAAGTTGCAGGAGCATTGGTCATTACAAACGACATAACTACAAATTTTATAATGACCATACCGAATCCTTAAGGTTGTCTTCGAAATGTCACTATCTCTGACTCTAAGCTGATGATAACCTGATCAGAGGTCTATCTTCTAAAAATGGCTAGCACCCTGAAGTTGGTCAAACAAGTCATTAATCCTTGTTATAGGATACTTATTCTTGATTGTGACCTTGTTCAACTGTCTATTGTCAATGGACATTCTGAGAGAACCATCTTTCTTCTTTACGAACAACACTGGTGCGCGGTTTGATGAAGTCCTTCTCTAAAAGGTCTCTCAACTGATCTTTAAATTCCTTAAGCTCTGCTGGAGCCATTCTGTAAGAGTGAATAGAAATAGGTTGGGTATCTTGAAGGAGATCAATTCCTAAGTCGATTTCACTTTCGAGAGGAACTCTAGGAAAATCTTATAGAAAAATTTCTGGAAAGTCACTGACAACTGGAATTGACTCAAGACTTGGGGTTTCAGAGCTAGAATCCTTAACCCAAACTAGATGATAGAGATAACACTTAGAGATCATCTTTCTGGCCCTGAGGTAAGAAATGAATCGTCCCATAGGCGCTAAGCTACTACGCTTCCATTCTAAGATTGGTTTGTTTGGAAACTGAAAATGAACAATCCTAGTTCTACAATCGACAGAGGCATAACACAAATGTAACCAATCCATGCCTAGAATGTCATCAAAGTCTACCATTTATAACTCCTCAAGATTTGCTGAGGTGACTTTCTAAGAGACTGTGACAGGGCAATTTCTATATACCCGTCTAGCCATAACTGGGTTACCAACAGGAGTAGAGACTAAGAAAGGTTCTTAGAGAGTTTTCCTGACTAACACTGAATTTTACTGCTTTATTGAGTTACAAAAGAGAAAGTATTCTCTGTTGTCTTTCCAATGAGTGAATCATATGTGAGTCACATCCTTAAGATGGTAGGACGACAATTTTACCCTATCATTATCATTTACTTGCATCACAACATATATTTTCTTAACCTCATCAATGAAGTTCTGTGGGTCCTTACCAACTTGTGACCCTAAAAATCAGGTGGATTCATCCTAACAAAATCTCAAACTCTAGTTAATACAGATCTATCATTTCAATTGGTAGAAACTAGAACCCGCTAATCATTCTGGTTTGTCATACTACGAGTCAAAATCAGAATTGGCATTCGAAAACTCTACATTCGAAACATCCTGATTTGGGACTAGAGGAAATGCATTAACATTGCATGCATTTTCATTCCATTCGTAAAATCTATGAGAAGGCATGATCTTAAGCACATAACGATGGATTATAAAGAAGATCATACCAATGCACAATAAGAATATCAAGAAAGTGAAGTTTTCCGAAAACACTTCATAGCTTCCCTCTCATAAGATGTGGTGCACTTCACACCTATGAAAAGGACTCTACTTAGTGCGACTTTTCAGACATCCTAGGACTGTAAGACCTAGTGCTTTGATACCAAGTTTTTCATGCCCCGAGCTACCCTGAGATGTGGAGACAAAACCTAGGACCATAAGTGATCTCAAGCTAACCTTGCTGGCATGATCATGAGCTTACTAAAGAAAATAATTTGATGCGGAATCTAAATCATAATTAAAAAGAAAAATATGAGGGAATACATATATACTATAACTGAGATATTTGAAAATTGATAAGTTTAATACAAAGAACATATTGACTGAATACCAAGTTGAAACTAACTATGTATGAAAATAGCCTCAAATTGACTAGAAATGCTGCGATAGGCCTTGCTAAGTCCAACAAAAACTAAAGCCAAAGACTAAAATATTTAAATGAACTCATGACTATTGTCCTCAGTGAATGAGGACTCACCAGTGATTCTGCTGAGCTGAAGATCAGGAATCAATCTAAGCGTGATCTGGACGCTGAGAATCTGAACCTACATCATGAGAAGATGTAGCGCACATATGCGTCAGTACTTGAAAGGTACTGAGCATGTAGGATAGAGTAAAGCTAAAATAAAACATAACTGAACAAGCACAAAATCAAGTATAATATTCTGAACATGATATATTGAATTCTGAGCTAACTGGATGCAACGACCAAATTTATAACATGCTGAGAGTGAATACTAAATGAACTGTAAAAATGGTCAATGGAATATAGCCTTACTGAACTATGGGAGCTACTAATAATCGATAACAAAACCACATGAGCTAAATGTGGAGTCCAATTTATACACCTAGCGAGAGGACCCAATATACCGTGCCAGAGGTATGAAGGCATGCTAGCGTGATCACTGAACTAATGCCCACAGAGGATACTTACAACCTATATGGCTAGTAATTCTGGGACTATTTGGGTACGCTGAACTCTAGTTCAACTCGGCATTATGCTATTTCTAATGAATTAAAATGATTAACATATTAAGACAGAATTTCTATAAATATTGGATAGCTCAGAAGTGAATATGCAAACTGCGAATACAACAATTAATATGATAATGATGCATTAATAATTGAGGCATGTATATCTGAAGTAACTGAAATATCTGACATAGCATGTGTAATTCAAGAACTGAAGAAATACATAACCAGAGTTTTCAAATTCATGCATAATCTGAGAAATAACGTGGTAATCTGATTCGGAACATATAACCAAGTAATTCTTGGTATTTTGTTGAAGTTCTAGAAATTCTAGGTCTACTGATGATAAGGGAATGAAGAAATTGATTAAAAACTAGAGACCTAATGGGTGAAAGGAGCCAACTAGTGAAATCCCACATACCTGGTGATGAAATTCACAGAGAAATTTTTAGATTTTGAGGCTGGAACTGATGGACCTTGTTGCGTTCTTGAACTAGGGTTCTTGACCTTTTTCTCTTCTTTTACTTCTAATTTTTGAAGTTTTGATTTATGATTTTGACTTAGGTAAGTTCTTGTTATGTTTCTACGATTAAACTAACTAAAATCTCTTGATTTAGGGCCTAAACGATGTATCTTAAGGGTTAAATGAACTAGGAAAAAACCGAAAGACCCCTGAAATAATTGACTTCGGAGCAATCAACGACCTAGACTAATGGGTTGTCGCTCAATCGATAGTCCGTCATTTGAGACTGCTGATCATGTCTTTACAAAAATGGGAATAAAGTTTTCTTCAAAGGTCGGAGTTTAGCAAACTTGGTGGCCCTAGAAAGATAATTCAGTTATCTATCATATATAAGTCATAGGGCACGTAATTCATTTTGTTCTAAAGTTATGACCATTCGAAGTTGACCCAACAACAATTCCCCCTAACTAGCTACTAACCTTTACCTACGATCAGACCTACGGACCATAGATCGAACGATGTCCGTGCTGGTCATCCATAGTTCATGTTAGAGGTTGGGTAATGGGGTCTTGATCCACGGACACAGACTACAGACCGTAGTCTGACTTGCTGACCGTAGGTCTGTTTGTGGTTCGAGAATTAATCGATTTTTCTGAGCTACATTTGGGAGGGCTACAGTGGTAAACCACGGACCCACAGTACGGGCCGTAGATCAGACTATTGTCCGTAGATTTTGACCGTCGATTGCACCAACAATTTTTCTAAAATGCTAATTTTTGGTCTTTTTTAGATACGAGGTGTTGCAGTCTCTCTATCAATTTAGTTCTGAATCATTTCCAGAAATCTTTCCCCACAATCTTCTCGGAATCTGTCCCAATAGGGAGAAAAACTTTGGAATTGACTTCCTTGTAATACTCAACCCATCTTGATTCCACCATATAGAAAACTCAAGTTGAATTCAAAGACTAGTTAAGAGATCTCCTTAATAAGGGTTTCATCAAACCAAATATCTCACATGGGGGTGCTCTAGTTCTTTCTGTGCGAAAGAAAGATGGTCCCCTTAGCATATGTATCGATTATCACCAGTTGAATAAGGTCACCACAAAAATAAGTAACCTTTCCCTAAAATTGATTATCTATTTGAACAACTTCAAGGTATGCCACTTGTTTATCCTAGATAGACCTCAGATATGGCTATCAACTATTGAAAGTGAGAGATAGTGACCCTCGAAGGCAGTCTTCTAAAACCCATTATGGAATTATGAGTTTCTTGTCATGTCATTTGGTTCGACTAATACTCCACAACATTCACGGATCTCATGAATAGAGTATTTCAGTTGTATATGGATATGTTTGTTAATGTATTCATTGTTGAGATTTTGATCTACTCAAGAAAAGAGCACAATCATGTGGACATATTAAAATAATCCTCCATATAAAAAAAATGAATTATTTGCCATGTTTTTAAAATGAGAATGTTTGCTTGAATATGTTGGTGTTTTGCTTGAATATGTTGGTGTTCTTAGGCCATATTTTATTAGGTGAAGGTATATAAGTTGATTCGCAGTAAATAGAGACGGTGAAAAATTGGGTTAGATCCACATTCCCAATTGACTTAAGGAGTTCCTTGGGTTAGATTGGTAACTACAAAAGGTTTATAGAAAGGTTTTCATCCATATCATTCCCATTGAATAGTTTGACCTAGAAGAAGAAAAAGTTTTAATGGTTTGATACTTGTGAGAAAAACTTTTAGGAATTAGAAACTCGATTGACTACTGCTTCAGCATTTACCCAACAAGAGGGAACAAAAGGTTTTGTTCCATATTGTGATAACTCCTGAGTTGAACTTGGTTGTATGCTGATACAAAAAGGTAAGGTTATAACTTATACCTCTAGACAACTTAAAATTCACTAGAGGATTTTTTCCACTAATGATCTTGAGTAGGTAGCAGTGTTATTAGCTCTAAAGATATGTTGTCATGATTGTTATGGTGTGCATGTGGATGTTTTCACAGACCATAAGAGTCTTCAATATGTTTACAATCAGAAAGATTTGAACGTTAGACAAAGAAGATGGCTCAAATTACTTAAGGTCTACGATATAAGTATCCTCTATCACCCAAATACGGTTAATGTTGTTGTTGATGCTCTTAGAAGATTATTCATGTGATACCGCTCATATTGAGAAAGGAAAGAAAAGAGTTCGTTAAAGAAGTGCATAGACTTGCGCGGATGTGATTTTTCCTTGTAGACTCAAATGAAGGTGGTGTTTTTTTGCTAAATGAGGTTGAATCATCTCTAATGCTGGAAGTAAACAAAAAGAAAGACAAGGACCTCATGCTACTTAAGTTGAACGAATATGTTCGTAAGACGAAGGTGTTGACTTTTGAACAAGTGGGATGTGGTGTCTTAAGGTACCAAGGTAAGTTATTTGTCACAAAGATACTAACGGTCTCCAAGATAAAATCATGGCGAAATCTCATGGATCAAATTATTCGATTCATTCAGGTTATACCAAAATGTACCATGACTTGAAAGAAGTGTATTAGTTGAATGAAATGAAGAGAAATATTGCACATTTTATTGCTAAGTGTCCGGATTGTCACCAAGTAAAGGTTTAGATCTAGAGGTCATATTGTCTGGCTCAGAACATGGTTTTTATAGAGTAGAAATGGGAGATGATTACTCAGAACTGGCTTATCATGATCTCACCGAGAGTACAATTTGGTGTGGGTGATAGTATATCAAATGACCAAATCAACCTATTTCTTGCCAGCCAAAAAAAAACGATTCATTATGGTGCTATACCATATTATAAATCCTGATATAGTTTGACTCCATGGAGTTCCATTTTGCATCATTTCAAATAGGGGATCTTTGTTCACCGCCCAGTTTTTATAGTCATTGCAGAAAGGTTTTGGTTTAAAGATAAATTTTAACACAACATTTTCACCCTCAAACGGAGAGTCAGGCAAAGAATATGAGACAAACTCTAGAGGACATGTTGAGGGATTGTGTCATTGACTTTAAGGGAAATTGGGATGATCACTTGCCTTTCATAGAGTTTGCCTTCAATAACAATTATCATTCCAACATTCATATGGCTCTTGCTAATCTTTTTATGTACAAAGGTGTAAATCTGTGATTTGTTGGTTTGAGGTTGGTGAAGGTGAGTTGATAAGGCCAGACTTAGTTCATTAGTCAATGGAGAACGAGACGATTATTCAAGAGAGGTAAAAAAAATTGCATAGAGTCATCAAAAGTTGTATAATGATGACAGGTGAGGAGATTTAGAGTTCGAAATAAATGATAGGGTTAACTTGTAGGTTTTACCCATGAAAGTTCTCTTGAGGTTTGGAAATAAATAGAAGCTCAGTCCTCACTACATTAGTCCCTAACAATTTTAGAAAAGGTTGGCAATGTCACTTATAAGTTGGAGCTACCACCAAAATTAAAACCTTTTCATTCAATATTTCATATCTCCATGCTTAAGAAATTCTTGGGCAATCCATCACAATTATGCCCACAGAGAGTATTGGTGTGAAATATAACTTGTCCTATGAAGAGTTCAGATTCTTGACCGTCAAATTCACAAGTTAAGGACCAAAGAGGTTGGATCAGTCAAGGTGTAGTGGAGGATATTTTTTTTTTGAAGAGGCTACATTGGAGGTCGAAGAAGATATGAAAGCAAGATACAATCATCTATTCATCTCTCCAACATTGATGTTGAAGGTAATCATCCCTTCCCTACTTCAGAGTCGGTGCTTATTCATGTGTTGAGTGCTTCAATTTTGTATCCATTGGTCTATTTCAGCCTATGCATTGTATTCACACCTTGTGCTATTCATATCTTACTCATCATTCGATGATGAATAATCCCAAGGGGGATATATTGAACACCTTGCAACTCTATTGTTAGATCTAAACCACTTATCATAAGTGTATCAACTTGGATGGGGTGATATACTACTTTTTATATATGTTAAGGTTCATTCGTAAGTATTAGAATTGCTTTGGATGTGATTTATGATCATAACGAACCTTAGCACAAAGTTGAGTTTACTGGTTTCCTAACGATTAAGTTTCTCTGTGAGTCATTGAGAGTTAACTTCAATAAATCATATCTCCTAACATAGGAAAAGTGTTGTTGCTGGATACCAAGAAATGAAAGGCCTTAAAGTCTATAAACCGCTTTTGACCATTCAGCAATCCAAGTTATATATTGAAAGTTATGTCCATTTTTTTGGGTACTATGTAGTCCGCACAAACTGGCAGGTATAGTCAGTCCGCCTCATGCAAGGTCAGTGTTACTGTTAAAGTTATGCAAAGTGCCACTTGATCTAAGCTTTAGATGGACGACCGTGCATGTTACTTCTAAATTCTTTTAGTTTTCTCTTCTTTTCACATTTGGGGGGTATTTTTTTTTTATTTTTGGCATCCATTCATCACAACCCACGAGTATTAAGTTTTTCATAAACCAAAGTCAATTACTTTTCATTACTGCAACCCTCGCGTCAAAAAATTACTACGCTCAAGAACATCAAGAAACACCAAAGTTAGGGTTCACCTTCCATGTTTTTCCCTCAAAATTAATCATTCATGTATGAAATGTCATTCATAGTGATGGACTAAGTTCGTTCTCACGCCTTACATCTAAAGTTTAGTTGGTAAGAGTTAAATCTAAAGGGTTTTACCCAAGTTTTCATGAATTTTGAATTAGCCTTTATTCCTTTTTATTGAATTCTGATTCTTATCATTGAGATTATAGTACCTCATGGGTTTTGCTTCTTAATTATTGCTCGTGCTTATTTTATCATACGAACCCTATTTAATTAGTTGAGAATTTTTTAGAGCATTTTCATAATTATTTTCTTGCATTGACTTTTGCACTAAAGTTCACATATTTTAAGTTATTACTTGAGAAGAGTTCTTAAGGGAACACTTTTTGTACCAAATGCACTATTTAGTATTAAAAAAAGTATTCTTTAAGTTAATAATAGAAAAAATAATCTTACAAGATGTTTTCATCAGTAAAGACCATTTTTCCTAGAGAGGGTATTTTGAGTACTAACTCAACACAGATATTGGTATGAACATTATTTATTATTTTAGGAGTAGTATTGAGCACCAATTTGAATAACAGCTTAGATAACTCAAACTCCATAACTTGCACCACCAGTGTAGATAAAATCATGTTGTTGGTTCGAACGACTCTTCACCTATCCTTATTTAGGGCATTCTACATGGATCCATAAGTTAAGTTTTGTTTTCCTATATTCTGACAAGGTGTATGATTCTCTAGCAACATGGGCTAGACTTTATGTCATCAGGAGACTCGTAGTGATTGTTTTCAGTTAGAGAAATTCCAAAAAAGTAAAGTACTATTTTAGAATTGATATGCATTACCTTAGTCATATGTAAAGCTTTACTTCTTTTATTACATCACATGTTTTACTTTCAGTCGTTGTAGTTTTAGTATTCTTTTAGTTTAGATACTATTTCGTCCAACTTTATGGATACCATATATTCCATGTATAGACATTTTTCGATGTTGCATCATTTTTATGATGGAATACAGTTGAAACTGAGTGATGTATATTATTGTTGAGTTTTATGAAAGAGGTGAATTAGAGAACAATAAGAATATTTCATTCCTTGTAATTGTTGATACCAACTTTTGGTTTGACATTTTAAAAGTTAGTATTTTAAAATTTTGTTAAATAGTCCAAAATGTATGTTTTCAATTTAAATGTGATTTATTAATAATTGTCCTTGTTTGTAAAAATGCTAAGATTTTCATTTATTATTTTTTTATATTATGTTTTTTTGGCAAAATCCATTAATGCACTTATTACATTTATTTATATTTAATTAAATATTTTAGCACAATTTTGAAATATATTGAAACACATATAAGAATTGCATACACATATTATTTTATTATCCAATGGTTTTTAGCACACATTTTTGAGCCCATTGTATTGTAAGTGGTTTCTAACATTGCCTATTTAAATCCTTACCTCTTTCAAAAATAAAAGTGATGGTTGATACTTTGGTGGATACATACAATTTTCCGAAACAGATAAAAACCCTAAAAAGGCATTCGTCCTTCATTTTAAATTTTTCGAGCACCCGCCACCACACCACCTAAAACCAATAATACTTCACTTTTCCCTTCCATTTCTGCCACCGAACCACCAAATCTCCTCTAGCCCACCTCACTTTCTCCACACTCCTCTTATCCGAAAAAACCAAAACTAAACCTCAACCATTCTAGTCAAAAAACAACAACCAACAAGATAGATACCATCTCCACTAAGCTTCAGGACCCGAAGACCGACACTCTTTTCCCCTTTATCCCTTTTTTATACTTTGTTTATTTTTTTTTTACAGGTTATCAATGAGCTCAAAGCTCCGTCAAACAACAATCTCAAAGCTCTAAACTCCATCTCCGGCGTGGGTCAAACTCTGTTGAACAAAAACCAAAGCGCCATGGTGCCTGTAACTCCGGTGGACAACAACCAGCGGTCGTGACGATTAATCCGACAGTGAGGAAAATTTCTTCTCCTTTTTATTTTTTATACAAATCAATCTATGTGTTACAGGTCGTTGTTGCTTTATTTTAGTTGTTATTATTCGAATTTTGATTTCTTCTCAAGTGAAGTTTTCGCCATTGTTATTTTAAACATTTTGTTTTGATATAAACTAATTTAGAATTTTACTCATATATATTTTAAACTTAAATGCATAATCAACTTTCTTGTCATCACATTCATCGGCAGAAGGCAAAATTTTGGGCTAATCATGATCAAGAAATCGAGAACGTTACTTCATGTAAGGTACCATTCATGCTTTTTTCTTTTGTTTCTTTAGGTGTGTGTTTGATATTTATATTTTTGGATAGTGTATATATATATATATTTTTTTTTGTGTGTTTTGCATAATTTTCTCTTTTGTTAAAAAATAAATTGGGTTCTTCTTTGCTATAGAATAAAAAAAAATAATAAATTGGTGTGTAATCTATTCTGGGCGGGGCCGTTGAGCTTTAATATTCTCTATAAATTTAACTAAAATATTTAGTGTATATTGAATTTTAATTTAGCAGAAGTTGGTATTTGATGGTTATTGTTACAAAAATACTTGTTTTAGAAGAATATACAACAACTACAATATATGCTTCTTTATTTTTTTGGACATATTTTGATGCATATAATTTCTATTGTAGTATTAGGTTGATAAGCAACAAGAAAATATTCTCTAGGCCAACTAAAAATAATAATCACATTATTTTAAGACTTAATTTGCCTTTACAAGATTATATAACTTATTTGTTAAAGCTAAAATTATGTTGTAGCTAGAAAAATAACCCTTTTGTTGTAAAACTAAACCAAACAAACAAAAGAATAATGTAAAGATGAAGATAAGAAGAATATAAGACAAGAGGACCAATATTAGATAATTTCTTTCTTTCAAGTATTCATTCAATCTTCAAGTGTTCAACAAATCTTCAAGTGTATACAATAGGAACTCTTATGCCTCTATTTGTTGTGTAGCATAGAGGCATAAAAAATGTTAGTCGTAAACATGACATTAAACATGAATATAAAGAATAAGGTTATGGAGGTGAAAGGTTACAAGAATAATTATCATAAAGGTAGAGGTTATCTTCATAATGAAGGGAAGTAATGTAGTAAATTCTTGGTGTAGTGGATTATCTTCATAATGGAGGGAAGTAATGTAGTAACTATTTTGTGTAGTGGACATCCACAATATATTATTTCACAACACTACCCCTTGGATGTCCATAGATAATATGCCTCGTTAAAACCTTACTAAGAAAAACTTTGTGGGAAAAAATCCTAGTGAAGAAAAAAGAGTACACATATCTTTTAATATGTTTTGAATGTTGCCTCGTTAAAAACCTTACCAGGAAATCTCAATTGGGACAAAATCATGGTTAAGGAAAAGAGAACAACGTGTCTTTTTCTTCCTCTAATAAAAATTGTACCTGATATCTTTAAAACAGTGCATTTTAGTCTTGCATCACAACTTCTCAAATATTGATGTTGGCAATATTTAATGAATAAGTTTACAAGATTATTACTTGAATAAGTCTTTGAACATCAATCTCACCATATTGTTGAAGATCACGTGTGAAAAATACTTTTGGTGAAATGTGTTTTGTCCTATCTCATTTGATTGTATCCTCCCTTCAATATTATTTTCGTATATAGTGGCTGGAATATCCTTTGCCAAAAAAATCTCATATTGGTGGAATGTGACAGATCATAATTCCAACCAACACACTCCCGACTTACTTAATAGATCAATATTATTTCTGCATGATTTGAAGTAATGATTACCAATGTTTGATTCTTTGAACACCAAGATATTGTTGTACCTTCATATGTAAATAAATAGTCCATTTGCGATCGAACTTTATGCGGGGGTCAAATAAATATTTTGCATCTACATAATTAAATTATTTTTGACTCGGAGATTGATCGTTTCAATTTTATTGAAGCTCATTTTTTCTTCTCAAAGAAAATCACACATCTTTAATGCGCTGAGTCACTTGTTTTGTAGTTAAATGATACTATGACAATCTTTTCGCATAACTTTCGTTATGTATTTCAAATAATCTTCTAGCATTTGCATAACTAACAATATGAAAGTGCACCAATTGCACTAATGCATGAGAGTTTAAATCATTTTCATGAGATCAAAAAGATTCTTTTTCTGTGTCAAGCAGTCTCAAAATCATTGGCTACCAAATGGAATTGTTTTAACACCTTTTAAGTCCTTTAAAGATTTTTATTTAATCTTCATCATAAAGTTAGACATAATAGTCAATCATTATGCATATTCAAGTATTTCATCTATTGCCAGGCTGAAACAAGTGTTATTGCATCCACCAGTAGAGACTATATCTCCATTTAATAATATCAGAATTTTTGCGAAAACCCTTTATTCCCCGAGGAACAAACCATACTTTATATATTACGGTTGTACTTTCTCAAAATGATTCATTTGTATCCACTGACATATATTTTATCTATGAACTATAAGTTCAAAAATATCACTTTTCTAAGTGAAACAAAATATACTTGAATAGTGCATATTATTTGGCTAATCATTTATCTATCCACATTATATGATAGATTCACATTTAAGATCCTCGTAATCAATTATAGCATTGACTACTACTTCATATCAAATATACCCTCGACGATCATTTTGATATCGATTCTAATACGACATAACTTATCGAACTCTTTTCATTTTTCATCATTATCAGGTACCTGAACCTTTGCCAAGGTTTTATGAAATGTTATGTCATAGTGCTCTTTCAAAGAACTTACCTCATTATCAATGACCATTTTTATAATTTTCTCCTCTCTTTTCTCAAGGAGTTTTACATTTGGAATCGATTGATCTATAGCATTTTTGGCGTACAATAGACTCTGTCCTTCAAGGACTATTTATTGGAGCATTTGCAGCTTAATTAAATTATTCGGTCACCAAATACACGTGGCATATTACTTGCAACATTTTAAAAATGAATTATCTCTTGAACTTCTAGTACACATTTTTTTAACGAGGATCTAGATAATTCACCCCACACATAACTTTCAGCTGCTATACATATCTCCCCCCTAATGTTAGAAAATCTAACATTCACCTCAACCTCAATTGGGGATCCATCTTTTTGCATGATGGAGCAATAAAATTATATGTGCACACGTCAAATTTTTAGATGGAAATTATTTGGTTCCTGACCCTGAACCAAGTGTGTTGGGAGAACCTTGTTGTATTAATGCATATATGTTAAATAAACTCATCTCATACCAAATTTATTTGAGAGATTTGTTCTCATAATCAATGGTCTACCTATAATTGGAGGTATACAATTTCTACAAAACCAACTAACATTATCAACATTATTTTATAGTTTGAAATTTTGCTCTTAATTTAATAATTCGAGCAAACAACCTTACACAAAACAATCTGTAAGTTGATGCAACTGCATATGTGACCGTACCATAGATGCATCCATTAATTACGATAGTAAACAGTCCACATGGCAGGTGAACGGGCCCATATTCACCTGTTATATGTTCCAAATAATTTCAGGGGATACAATCTCACCCTTAGCTGTTACAATGACTATTTTATCACAAGAACAAGATACAAAAGAGAATTCTTGAAAAATCTTTTATTTCTTCAACGTATAACACATGAATTCTCAATTCTTGTGCATCATATTAAATCGAAATGGTCAATCGATTTTGCCAACTGATATATATTCTAGTAAATTTCTAGTTTACTTTTGTATGTGATTTCATCAGCATGCCCATGTTTGTATGCAACAAACATGAGCGAAAATGGGTGATATTATACATAAATAAATTACAATCCACTTTTGTTGTAGTAATTTGAAGATACTAAATCTTCCCATAATTTATAGTCTCAATATAATATTTTTCTTTTCAATTCTTCCAAAAATTAAAAAGTTTCTTTCGAGATTCACTACAACCCTAATTTATGAACAATTTTAATCCTCCGGATAGTAACAAATTAACTATTTCGGATTCTCAACTAATTTTGTTTACCCTCACAAATTTCACAGCACCATTCACATGGTGACCATCTCTTTCAAGGAGAAAATAATTTTTATTGTCATGGTTAAAATTATCACATGCAAGACTTATTTCTTGGCAACCAATGACAAATTTGCTTGGTCATAACCATAATCTTTATAGGAATAAACTATTTCTTTCTTTTGTCCTTCTATAGTTCATAATTTAACATATCACAATATTTGAGTAGTACTAAATGACCATTTTATGTTAAAATATTTATTTTCAATATCTCAAACCTTCCATAAAGGCGAGATGTGATATTTATCCAACAATACATGAATATGTGCTTATCCATAAGAACACAGGTCACATTATCTTTAAGAAATGGACCATAACCATTGAACATTACCTATAAGTTTTTATTAGAAACTCATTGTCATACTTTCACATTTATCAAATTTATGTGACTCACCTCAACATCACTTTAAGAGATCAAATGTACCAAATTTACTATCACTTTGTATTCTTTTATTGTGATGGAGGATTTAAGAAAAATTAAATTGGGTTGCACCAACTCAATTTGCCCAATTACTTTTCATACCACTTTGATGACAAAAATTTACCTTCACACTTGAAGGACCATCTTAAGAACCCAAAATGTTATTGCTTTTAAATACCACAATTGATTATTAAATTTTACGACACTCATATTCATACATTTAACCACTTGTCATTTTCACAAATATTATGTCCTGCTACCATATTCACATAAAAGAATGGATCAAATCAATTGGACAAATTTCATTACTTTTATCAAGAGCATATCAATTTGCTCAATCATTGTTACATCGTATAATATTGGGACTTGAACCCAACGTATTACCCATAAGAAGGCATTTTAAGTCATTATTTGTTGGGACACAACCCAACATTTTATTATCATGATGCATCGGGATTCTCACCCGATGTATTACCCTCTTGGTGCGATAGGAAGTGAATCTTTCATCTTACCCTCAATTAATGACATGATAAGCCAAATATAATAGGATTCACCATTGAACCTTAAAAAAACATTGTCACTTGTGGTTAACATGCACAAACAAGACATAGAACAAAAGACACACAATAAAAATATTCTCAACAAAGTATGTATCAATTTCTTAAACTTGTCAAAGCAGAGAGTTACATATAACATTATATTATATTATGTTTGGTGCATAATTATTGAAGTAGCGAAATACAATTATAATCAAAGAATCAATTGCACACTAAGAAAATTATAATTCCAATTACACTAAATTAAAATTGCTCACTACAACCATTCCTTTTTCAATTTTCATGTTAATTCAAAATATTTGACACGCAAAACAAAATAATTTAAAAGCTTATGTAATAAACAAAACAGTTAGTATAATCATAAATAAAATATAAAACAAGTTTCATATACAAAAGAAAGTATATAGAGTTATAGGTGGAAAAAAATGCACATTAACCATAATATGGATCATTCACTTTGTTCACAAGTAAAATATAAGATAGATTTCACAATAACTTACCTAGTTCCCGAGGGAAATTAAACACAATTATCTTACCTTCTTTTGTTTACTTTGCTTCAAACTTTCAGTGGTAGAACATTCGTGCTGATAACATGTTGTAAAACTAAACTAAACTAAGAAGAGAATAATATAAATATGAAGACAAGAAGAATATAAGTGTGACAACCCCCTCGGGATCCACATACTCAGGTATTGTCTCTGCCATGGGCGGCCATTCGCTCTTTTAGTCCCCTCTTATTGGCTCGCAGCCTCAAGGGAGAATCGAACCCGTGACCTATGGCTCCTTTACATCCCTCCCAAGGAGATCGCCTCTTACCAATTGATCTGCAGCTCAATTGGTAAGAGGCGATCTCCTTGGGAGGGATGTAAAGGAGCCATAGGTCACGGGTTCGATTCTCCCTTGAGGCTGCGAGCCAATAAGAGGGGACTAAAAGAGCGAATGGCCGCCCATGGCAGAGACAATACCTGAGTATGTGGATCCCGAGGGGGTTGTCACANACCCCCTCGGGATTCACATATTCAGGTATTGTCTCTGCCATGAGCGGCCATTCGCTCTTTTAATCCCCTCTTATTGGCTCGCAGCCTCAAGGGAGAATCGAACCCGTGACCTATGGCTCCTTTACATCCCTCCCAAGGAGATCGCCTCTTACCAATTGAGCTGCAGCTCAATTGGTAAGAGGCGATCTCCTTGGGAGGGATGTAAAGGAGCCATAGGTCACGGGTTCGATTCTCCCTTGAGGCTGCGAGCCAATAAGAGGGGATTAAAAGAGCGAATGGCCGCCCATGGCAGAGACAATACCTGAATATGTGAATCCCGAGGGGGTTGTCACAATAAGACAAGAGGAACAATATGAGATACTTTGTTTCTTTCAAGTATTCACCCAATCTTCAACTGTTCAACAAATATTCAGGTGTATACAATAGGAACCCTTATTCCTCTATTTATAGTATAACATAGAGGCATACAAAAGGTTAGTGATAAACATGACATTAAACATGAACATAAAGGAGGTTATGGAGGTGAAAGCTTACAAGAATAATTATCATAAAGGTGGAAGTTATCTTCATAATGGAGGGAAGTAATGTAGTAACTTCTTGGTGTAGTGGATTATCTTCATAATGTAGGGAAGTAATGTAACAACCATTTTATGTAGTGGACATCCACAATATATTATTTCATAACACCTTTTATTAGCTGATTTTTTATGAATTTAATAAATTCAACTTTTTTTAGTTAAGTTATATGTTTCTATATTCATTGAGTTTGGGTAGTAGAATACAGTATCAAGTATTTTATAAATTAATAGTATTTAAATCAATTGTTGAATAGCATTTTTTCATTTAATATCTATAATTTAAGTAATTAATAAAAACTTCTTTAGCTTAAGAAGCCGTTGAATTATAAAGGCAAGTATGCTTCGAAGAGAACAATTTCTAAATTGTAAAAAAAGATGACAAACTTGTGACAAAAATCTCAAATTTTTACTAGCAAATGTTAGGGAAAGATCTTCAAACAAAAACAAGTAGCTACCAAAATTTAACAAATCTTATTGTAATTCCTTAGTTGTTAATTGCTTCTGTTTTGTTCCACATTAAAAATCTCATTTGTATGCATTAAACCTTCCACATTGTAACACTTGTATCTTGAAAACTTTGAAATCTAATACAATTTCTTGTTACACATATTTCTCAGCATTTATCATGATATTGAAAAAATGAGCTTGTGCAGACCTATGAGATAAATTGTCCTCCATTGGTCTTCTTGGTTATGAATAAAAATAACATATACAATTGTAAGAGACAACACATTGAATCCCTACTATTGAAGACTTCATACTTCTATTGGTCTTGGAGATTTATTTATATGTCAAACACAGGAAGTGTACCCAAAATGAGTTACTTATTTGAGAGGGATAGTTTGAGATGGAGTTATTGAATTTTGCAAATGACTATTCTTCTTGCAAGTTCTTTTGATGTGGCCAATTCGCAAACACGTTCTATACCTTCCTAACTTCCTTTTCTTAATTTGGTAACATCTATGATTATACCATGTATTTCATTTGATGTAGAGTATTTTTTTCTCTTTTTCTTTTTAATGAATTGCTTTTATTTTTAAGACATTAGTTCGTAAGGTGATTTTCTTCTGTTTCCGGATAGTTTATCTTTTTTTGGCTCATAATTAGAACTTTCAACATGAAGTAGTTCTGTACGATTCCACCTATCAGGTTCACCATTGGAATAACGATTGACGCATAAAATCTTATTTGAGTATCCTTCTTATAACAATCATTGTCAAAGTTTCTGGATTCTCTCTTACATGGGAATATGCAGCTTACTGCAAATAAGCATCTATAAGGTCTCATACCATGTAAAATTTGGTTCATCCATTCAATTCAACACTTAATAGTTCACCATTCATATTTGTACTTGAAAAAATAAATGTCCAACCCTAGTATGAATTCATGTAGTTACCTTTACTTTCTTTTCTTCTGTTAGTTTCCGTATTCGAGGTAATGAATATTATATTATGGTAAGAAAATTGTTTAAGTCTTATGTATTTAGACATGTTACAGTGACATTAAGTTAGTATCAGATCACATTATCTCTCTTTTTATTAGTTCTTTTCATCGAGTATATTTACATTCTATCAAGCTATCCAAGTATAAGTTTCTCCCTTGCCTTTAAAATTGCAAGTAGCCGCGATAATAGATGCATGAAAACATTATTCGGAATGATTATTTTATTTCATTGAATAAATTACAAAAAAACAGTCAAATCATATCTCAATTTATTATTGTTCTGAAGTTTGTCATTGAACCAAATAATGTTTTGCTCTAAATTAACTATTATGCAATCATTGATACATAATAGAAATAATGAGATATACTTTTATGTTTGAGACCGTAAATAGTAGAGTAAGAGACTCATATAATGTAGGGATTATGAAAAGTGATGAAGAGATATTTTTAAAATAATGTAGGTAGGTATTGGGAATCATTCTAGATTTCATGTTTTTAATATAAACAAATAAACAATCATCAGAATATTTATCAACTAAAGTTTTTATCATGATCGTAGGGTCGACGGTTGCCATTCTGGAGGTACATATACGTCATGGACAACCATCTGAAGTGAGAAGTGGTAAGTTTTAATTATGTATTTGGTTTATTTAAATGAAGAAAAAAATAAATAGTTACTCCCTCCGTCCGGTATTGTTTGTCATAGTTTCTATTTTTAGAGTCAAACTATAAAAACATTGACTAACATTTTAAGATGCATTTATTCATCATATTAATATGCAAAAAATTGTAATTTATTATGATTTTCATATAGTTTTAGGATATCTAATTTTTTTATTTAAAACATTGAAATAATGTAATCTAATTTACCTTCGAAAATTAGTCAAATTGACTTTCGATAAGCGTCACATGAAAAACAATTCTACATGGAGGGAGTAATATTTAATGAAATTATTTTTTTATCTAACTTTTATCTTTGAGAATTTCCACTTTTAGAATAGTATAGATATAAGATATAAATATAGATCCTACCGATATGATATGGTAACACAACTATCATTATCATCCTCTGTAAAATTATTTTTCTATATCGATCACACAACATTAAAACATCAAATGTTATTTTATAAGTATATAATAACTAGTATTTCATTTCTACCAAGTATATAATAACTAGTGTTCCATTTCTTCCACTTTGTGTTTTTCAAGTTATTATTTGGAGAGTCAAAGGAAGATTTCTTTAATCATAATTTTTTTTATAAATATTTCGATTTGTTTATTATAGTAGTTTATAATATTTTTACAGAAAGTGGCATCCTTTGCAACTTTATTATCTCCTTTACATAAATCTTAGCCAACTTAGGAGTTGTAATCCACTATGACTGAAATTAATGGACTGATTTAGATAACCGATCAACAGTTACCCAAATTAAGTCATACTTTCCCAAGGTCTTAGATATTCCCACCATGAAGTCCATGACTATCATATCCCACTTCCACTCAAGAATAAGAATTCTCTAAGGTAATGATGCACACCTTTGGTGCTCATACTTTAATTGCTGACAATTTTCACACATAGATACATATTAAGCTATGTACCTCTTCCTCCTTGCCCACCAATAAAGTGTCCTCAAGTCCCAAAACATTTTGATTACTCCGAGATGAATCGAATATCGCAAAAAAATGAGAATTTGTCAGCAACTTTTGAATCAAGTCATTACTCGAGGAACATACATTCTCCCTAAAAAGTGAGCACCCCTCATGTGACAAGTGTGGCATCTGGAGTATCCCTAGACATCACCTTTCACTTGAGCTTGTTCAAATTGTAACCCTTAAATTATTTAACCCTGATTTTCGAGTCCTACAGGTTATTTTAGGCATATTCTTAGGTCTATTCTTTAAATGATGATACTCTAACCTCAATACAATATTTATTACGGATAGTAACCTTCTTTAACTACATATATTCTATGTATATTCTCATACTACCATCATTCTTCTTCACAAACAAGATCGAGCACCCTAAAGTGAAGCACAGGGGTGAATGAACCCTTTATATAAGAGTTCCTCGAGATGAGTCTTGAGTTCCCTCAAATGTCCTAGAGCCATGATATAATAAGGGATATAGATTGAGGGAGGGCACAACTCCATATATATATATATATATATATATATATATATAAATCAATATCTCTATCCAAAGGCGTACAAAGTAAATCTGTAGGAAGTACCTCGTAAAATATTGAAAGCCACTGGATTGAATCAAAATCACATGGATTTGGTGCTATACATACACGAGGAAGGTAATAAAAAAAGATAGAAAATGAGTTATTCTTTCTCTTATCACTTAGGATCCATGTGAGATGAAAGTCTCATGCATGCTTTTGAATAAGAGAAAGAAGTTATTAATCCTCTTTTCAACTATCACTCTCCCACTTCAGTCGTTGCTTTTCTTACTGTTACTTTAAAAATAGATATTGAGCTTCAATCACTCGAATTTTTGAATTTCCTTTTTATTTCTCATGAAACGAATTCCATTTTCTCCTGAAATCCTTGATATTATTAGAATGATATTTGAAAATCTCATTGCTATTTATTACACAATATCTTTTTTGGCTCTCTATTTATCCCTATGTCTCTTATCCCTAGGAGGTCTTCCTCTACTAGAAGATTTTTTTGAAAAACTCAATTTATTTTGGTGGGTGACATGCTGACCTATACATATATATATATATA
>NC_028646.1:55353004-55368688 GCF_001406875.1 Solanum pennellii | reverse complement strand
TATATATACATATATATATATGTATATATACATATATATATATATATATATACACAAACACACATACATACATTTAACTAAGATGACAAACAACATATACAAATAAGTAACTCACATTTTAAATCTATTTAATTTGTATTTGATTTATTTAGTAACAAACAACTCTCTCTAAATAATTTGTAAGCTAATTTATTTAAATGAAATAACTAGTACAAATATAAATCATAAACTCAATAAAATAAATGATTTGAGGGATAATTTGTCTTTATATAGACTTATCACATGGTATTATATCTTGTGTATTGCTAATGCCTCCAAATGAAAGGTATTAATAATACATCCTATAATAACATGTAAAAGGTCTAACTAATCAATTGATTAGTTAAACATAGACACAAAATTCCTACCAAATATAGTACTAAATAATACCTTACATAATACAAGAACTATTTATTCTAATGCGGCATAGCAACTGAACCCTTAGCGTCATAGGCTGCTACATACATGCTATAAATCTAGAGCCAAAAATTCATCCTTCTAATGATCTAGAAGTGTTCAAGGTACATACTTCTCCAAAAACAGAGAATTGAACCAAGTCTAATTCAACATTGGCAGAACATATGAACGACACTCCACCTAATCTCTCCTCACTGATTGGCTTAACCCTATAACTGGAAGGTAACAAACTCAACCCTATGATGCTACACAAAGTGAAACTTATACGAACTTTCATAGCAGTCCAAAATTAAATCAAACGCATTCTCATCGTTTATACCATGGAACACTAGTGGCTTCAATTTAAGAAACTAAGTTAGCATCTCATGTTCCATTCCAATCATCACAGGGCCCATCGAAGGACAGAATAACACAATAGTACCCAAATCTTCATCCATTCTAGGGGCATAATAACAATAGGATAAGTGTTTGGATTTTGAGTAGCCGACATAATGGGAGTGGCTCCAGTACTTGCCTACACGCTCAGAAATTCTAATAAAAATCTATTTCTCCACCTCTGGCTCACCCTCCTCCTTAATTTTCACCTTAAACTCTTCTTAAACATGATCTTGGGGTGGGGGAGTGTTCGTCAGCCCTAACGCAGGTATTGTCGAGCCAGGCTTCACCTTCCCTCTACCCTTCCCCATGCCCCTTTCTCTGCCTCTCCTCTGCACCATTTGTTCCACCACTAGCATTGGTACCCTAAGTTTATTACGTCTAGTATCAACCATCTGAGAACATAAGAATGAGGGAAATTAGATAGTGTTTGGAAAGTCATCTACCAATTTGAATCAAGTTATAACACAAAGGAATTAAGAGAGAATACAATTTCCTAAGGTTCTATAGCCTTTAAATGAAAATTATGGATGTCCTTGTATGGTTCTACAAGACTCTTGTACAATCATTTTAATACAATAAATTAAACAAACCTAGGTCTCTATTACCAACTTGGACACGACCTCGACCTGCCGTGAGTAGCACTCACCCTAACCCCAAGTTGGAGAACTAACTAATTACTAACATACTAGCAATTAAACAATATAAAATAAACAACATTCAATACCAAAGACATATTTCATAGATTACAACCCAAAATCTTAAAACAACAATGAAAGCCTCTAACCATAGAATTGAAAGTCACAAAACATCTAGTAGTCTTAGATTAAGGGGATGCAACCCAGAAAAAATAACATAAGGAGTCTGAGCACGAACACATGGACTAAGAGATAAAAAAAAGAATATGTGGCACTTTAGAAGAGGTAGCTCACCCTTGGATTCAGTTAGCATTGGACTCACTGTTAAGATCACGAAACAGCCACCTGAATATGTCTTGTACTGAACAAAGAATAAGCAAGTGCAACATCAGTATGCAAACCACATTGTAATGATAGGATCAATGCCCAATTCCAAATATACGAATATAAATTGATAAGTAAACATAGTAAATACATGACAACATATAATCAAGCAAGTCAACAATACAATAAGACTCTCTTCACTAATTTTGACTTTAACATTTACAATTAAGTCCAGTTCGCTCAAGGAACCAACATGCAAGAAAATAATCAAATATGTATAAGGTGTGGTACCCAATCCAATCAATAGTATGCGATATCAAGGAAGGTACCCAAGTCAACCATTAGTAATTTGTACCGGTTTGGTATTTGAGCCCAACCATATAGATCCCATACCAGGCGTTATTCCTGAGCCAACCAATAATATGTACTAGGTCTGGTATTGCGCCAACCAGAGATATCTAGTACTAGCCATGGTACCTAAACAAACTGATAGTCATGCAAACAAAATTATAATCATGATAAAATACAAATACTTGTAATTACAAATAAACAAACTCCTTCATTGCTTGAGATGTTAACAATTCCCATTTCACATTCAACCCTTATATTTTTTCCAACATGCATTGTACAAGTTTAGCTATAGAAACAATTAACATGCATATATATACATAAAATGAAAAAAAAATCACCTACCTTGAATCAAGCCTTGGAAGCTCTATCAAACCTAAGTCTACCCCTTGTTATGGATCATTACTTGTTCTTGGTTTACAAACAATTAAAATACATATAATCATGCCTAAATGAAAACAAAACAAGGATTACTCTCAAGCCGCAAACCCCAAGAAATTCTCATAATCATTTAACCTAAACTAGCGTTTTCCATAGTTAAATCAACCAAACCCTTCCTAAAGAAATCCCTATAAATTCTACAACCTAAGAATCAAATTACCAAGATAAGGGAGTAAATAAGAAACCTTCAATGATGATCATGATGAAAAATAGATAGCATTCACACTAGGTATCCCTTGCTCTTCTCAAAATGTGTTAGCAGATAATGAGCGAGTCGTTATATTGGCCTCAACGCTCTATAAAAGGGCCACCTTAGTGGGATCACCCAATATAGAGGGAATTAATCCCTCCCTAATAGCATAGTACAAAAGATAGAAACTTGGAAATCCTCCCAAAGTGATCTCTTTCACAACATACCGTTGAATCTTGATGTTCTAAATTAACTCCTTCACACAAAGTTCATTATCAGGAGTTTTACTTACCCAAATTAATTTCTGAAAACCCATATAGACTCATTACTGTATTAGTTAATAGAAAAACTTACCCAAGCCTATATATATTTTCCCAATCCTTTTGTAGATTGTCCTAGACCTCTCCTTGCTAAGATTTCGTATCAGAGACTGACCTAGCCTAGAATTTTCAACTTAGTAGTTCAAAAGGTTTCTTACGGAAGTTCTTTCACCATTTATTTATCAATAACGACGGGAAGGATCATACAAGAGGTCTGGCGTCAAACATAAAATCGTATGTGATTTCGTACTATACATTTGTTTTCTTTGTTGTATCTTTTTGCCATGAGAGTTCGTCATTTGGTTGCAATATTTCCTCCTAAGTAATTTATTATAATAGTGTCATCATTTAGGAAATATTTAAAAGGAATATTTAACTCATTTAGGAATTATTAAAGTAATCTAATGTAGGAAAGGCAATTAAAAGCACATATCTTTATATCTTATTTTAAAGATCTTAAGTGCACATATAAATTTGTCCCTTCTAGTTGGAGAGGAGTTCATAAACACATATAAATTTATTTTTTGTGCTACCAACAAAATAAATTCCTTTACTCTCAATGTACATGCTATATAATTTATTTTGATGAAGATTTCATGCCACAATTTTTTCATTGTCATCTTTACATATAAATTTGTGTTTCTGAAATCATCTCCACCATGTTGAATAGGAAATATATACATAGAGCAACTAGATGATATTTCTAATTTCTAGGTGGTTGAACAATCATCTCCATATTTATAAAAGAATTTTTTTTTGGATGAATGGGTGGAATGCTTCCTTTGATTCTAAACATGACATTTTTGTGATATGTTCTTTGTCTAGTTATTACATCATTTAAGTTACTAAATCTAGGAATATTTCAATTTGAGTATGATTATAGAAATATGTGTCATTGTCCAAGTAACTTTCGATCGTCATACTTGCATTGACTTCACAGAAAAAATACAAAAGCTTAAATCACTTCTTTCCTTGAGCATTTTTTTTCTATTTAAATAAACATGTTTTATCAACCATTTAATTCATATGAGCCTATGCATTTGTTTACAGCAAGCTTTGATTTTGGTGACATTCTTTTTGAGGCATTTGTTCCAAATTCATATTTTACAGCCAAGGACCTTTTTTGTAAGTAGTTTTTTCTGTATTTTATATGTTGTAACTTATATTGACAGTCGTCCTAACTTAGTGTTTGAACTATTAAAAAATGTCGTCAGGTACATATAGAATTTTATGCACGGATCTTTCAAAAGTAGCAAATGTTTTAAGTTGAAAAGTATGATGGTGATTTCTATATCTATCCAAAAATATATATACTACTTGACATAAATATCTAACAATATTTTTGAAATGTCCGAACATCAATCGTTGAAATTTTTTATCCCGGGCTAGGTGCACAGAATGTCAGTTGTATAAGGATTTATTTGGTTGCCAAATGTATGTACGACCCACTTTTGACTTTCCTTTTCTCGTCCATTTTAACCTTTTCTCTACTTTATCCTCACAACTCTTTTATTGCATTTTTGTTACTTATTAACTCTTAAAATAGTTTTATTTTTATGTAATATTTATTTTTTCATTTTTATTTTGCATTTGATATCTGCATTAGAATTTGATTATTTTATATTTGCATTGTTTAGGCCTTGTAGAGAATAAAATTTGATTATTGCATATTTCATATTTCCATTGTCTGTATTGTAGCCTATCAAGAGTTTTTCATACTCAAAACTTGAACTTGATACTTCTAGTTAAGTGAGAAGCAACAACATCCTCGGCATAATTTATTTGAGGAAAAACAAAAACTGGTGTTTCAAAAATTTAAATTTAATTTTTTGGATGAGATTTAAGCAATTGAAGAAAGTGGATGACTTATAATTGTGCATATATATAATTAAAAATAATGCTAATATAACAATACTAATCAATTAACCCATATTTAAATTTTTTGACACACCCACTTTGGTTTTTCTTCAAATAAAAGATGGGACAAAGGCTGATGTTGCTTCTCGCCTAACCAGAGGTTTCGAGTTCAATCTTCGAGTATGATCAATTGTTGATCAGCAGTATCTGTATTGAATTAATCGGATTTTAATATGGATATCGAATGATTCTGTTAATAATTAACGAGTAGAAAAAAATGTAAGAAAAGTTGTGAGGAGAAAAGAGTACAATAAAAAATTTAAAATGGATGAGAAAATAAAATTAAAGGTAGTGGAATATGGATCCAATATACCCATGACATCCATATAAGCCTCATATAACTAACAGTACTTTTTTGTTTAAAAAAAAATAAAAATGTTTGCATTTCATCGTTAAATAGTTCATATGTCTGCATTTAGATCAACTATCATATTATACATGGTATTATATCAAATGTATATCATATATATATATATAAAAGAATCCTAGACCCGCCAATGTGGCGCAACCACAAATCATGATTCCCTTTTAACTTATTTATTTCCAAAATTAGTATTCCCTTTCATGAAAAGTTGTTGTAACACCACATAAAATTTTCGAACTAAGACTCGAACCGTTCATTGTAGTGAGAAAGATTTTACCAAGGACTTAATATTTTCTTATGTATTAAGGTAAGTTCACTAGATTTAGCACCTTGAAAAGAATTAAATTGGAAATAGCAAAATCAGAAATTTTGCAATTTAAGCTAA
Organism: Solanum pennellii; assembly: GCF_001406875.1. NCBI lineage: Eukaryota > Viridiplantae > Streptophyta > Magnoliopsida > Solanales > Solanaceae > Solanum > Solanum pennellii. The sequence continues at coordinate 55,362,930 of NC_028646.1, read as the reverse complement.
GTATGAATTTTGGGTCAACTTCAACTGACCATACTCACAGTAAAGGATGATTTGGGTGAGTTACAAGATACCATTGGAAATATACTAGAATTATCTTTTCAAAGCCACCGAGTTTGTTAAATATCGAGTTTCGAAGAGTGAGATATGACCTTTTGAAGTTATGTTGTCCAATTAAAGAAAGTTAGTCGAAAATAGAGAGGGGTATTTTTGTCCTTTCCTTACCCTATCAGATTTAACTCTTTTTCAGTCATATTTCAAGGGTCTAATCCTTTCAGGTCCAGTTTTTTTTATAATCCTAATAAACACCTACAATGTTCTTAAGAGTTCTAGAAAGAGGCAAGATAAGAAAAGAGGAGAAAAGAGGCAAGGATGAAGGCGTTCGTTGGGTTCTTGAGTCTATTTGCAGATCTTCGTCATGGGTGTAATCCCTAAGAGGTATGTAAGCTTCCATAGTGTTGGGTTAGTTCACCCACACGTCAATCATGTATTTTTTCCAGCAAACTTCATGCTTAAAATTTTAAAGATTAGAGTTCTTGAAAGGTGTTCTTGGACTTCATTCTAAATATTGTTGTGTTGGAGTTTTGATGATTTCTTGAGATCAAATTGAGTAATTTTAGTGTTTTTTCTAGTATATTAGAGTGTAATTAAGTTAAGTAATCAAATCCAAGTGATTGGGGAAGAAACCTTTTGAATTTAGGCAATTTAGGGTGAGAAAACGAGCAAAAGTTCTCGAAAGAATTTTCTGGTTAGGGGCCTGGCGTGGCGCGCCTGACACAGTTCTCCAAACCCATCTCCGTACATTAGGGGTTGGGGACCCATTCCACCCATAGCCCCAAGGTCACCTACCCATTTTGTTTTCCGCCGGTCGCTCCGTTGGAGCTCATTTAAAGTGTGTCTTAACCTCTTTGATCCTAAACACTTTAAACTACTTCTAAACACTTATAAATCATTCATAACATGAATCATAACCTTGAAACCATAATTGAAATTCAAGGTAAAGTCAATATTATGTTTTGAGAGTTCTTCCAAACCTTTTGAAAGAGTCCCTTTGAGTTCTTTTTAGGAGTTTTCCACAACTTCTAGTAACTTGTTTCAAGACTCAAGCAAGTGAGTATAAGAGTGAAGAGTACGTAGTCATAGGTCAAAAATATCTGCTATATCTTTCATATCATGAACCATAAGTCTTGAATTCATATATCACATTCAAGAGAGAGTTAAGAGTAGAGTTCAAGAAAGCCTTTAAGTTCAATTCTGAATTCTTTGAGATCCATCATTGATTTGAACTAAGTATTTGGGGAAGTAAGTAAAGTAAGGAGAATATTCATATACATGAATTCCATCAAGTTAGTCAGACCTTCGAGTCGAGTTGTTAATGCCCATAACGTGCACACGAATTCCATAAATCGAGTATCATTGAGAGGAGTAGTATCTCAAAGTTCTAACTCTTGAGTATTGAGTTCCTTATTCCTATCTTGAGTTAAGAAGTACCTTTTAGTTCTCGAGTTGAGTAGTTCATAATCATAATTCCGCATGAACCCTCTAAGTTGAAAATCATGAAATCATCCACATGAGATGATGAACCTTTAATCCATACTCCAATGAAAGGAAGATTAAGAGTCAAGTTTATAAGTTAAGAGCAAGTCAAAGTAAAATTTATAAAGTTTAGAGTCTTTCACAAAAGTTTTCACTTTGTTTTAAAGACTTAAAGTTCAAGTCAAGAAAGAGTAACGAGTTGAGTTAAATTCTCAAAAGCTATAAGGGAACTAAGTATTCCCTAAGAGGTAAGTTTCAAGTTAAGAAAACAGTAAGAGTTGAGTTCATTTCTCAAAAATTATAAGGGAACTAAGTATTTCCTAAGAGTTTATAAATGTTTTCACGTTTAAGTAAAAAGGGGAACTAGAAGTTCCAAAAGAGTTTTGAACAAAAATGGAACATTGATTCAGGAGCTTCTTAAAGCTAAATTACTCAGCAAATTAACTCAACCCAAAGAAACTAATGTTTTAATTAAATAATGAGCTTAATTACATTTCGGGAGTAGTATTGAGCACCGATGTGGGGATGAGAGTTCATATTAACTCAAGTCTCCAAGTAAACCATGTAGACACCATGGGAATTGACAGGTCCTTCTCTTTAGATGATCACGTAAGGATAGATAGTGGATCCACTAAGTTGAGAAAGGTTTTGTACCGATGGCAAGGTGTAGGATGGTCCTCTTGCAAAAAAAGGTAATACGTTGTACCATTACTTAGGCTCATAGTGATGATTATCGGTTAGAGAAAATCCACAGTATTATTTACATGGTTCCTCAAGGGGTTCTTCTTAGTATGAATGGGGGTATGTGACTACATTTACGCATTGCACAAGTAGACCTTGAGAGGGAGTATGATATGTTTTTATGATGTTATTATCTTGAGTTAACATCATGTTTTTTACCAGTTTTTCTTTATATTGCACTTGTTCTAAACTCCTTTATATCAAAATGAGTTCAGTTAAGTATCAAAAGTAAAATATATTGAGTTGAGTATCCAAAGTCGAGTATCATATCTTTGTGTTCAGTATTTAATCTCATAGTTGAGTATCTTATTCATGAGTATTCCTTGAGTTTCACGTTTGAGAAGAGGTAAATATGTTCCCGTCTTTTATTCAAGTATCAAGCTTATCTTAAACTTTAGAATTCCACTTACATGCTCCTACATTCCACGTACTAAGCCAATTGGCTTTCATCTTCTCATGATGCAAACACAAGTATACAGGAACATCAACATGAGCTTTGTTGATACATTTGAGAGTTCGAGTTATCTATGGTGAGCCTCCTCGCTTCTGGAGGATTTCATATACTTTTAAGTTTAGTTAGGAGGTCATGGGTCTTGTCCCGAGTTCCATCTTTGTCAGTTAGAGACTTCATAGAGAGTTAGTTTAGTTAAGTAGTGTGTATTATTCATTTATTTTATTAAAATTTTTAAAGACTAATGTTGCTTATTTTATGGCTACTTGAATATATTTTTTTATTCAAGTTGTTCCTTTGAGTTTATCAAACCATCTTTCAGTTTTAATGTTTTGTATGCTTAAGTTAGTCTTTCGCTTGTAGTTAGCCATGATGAGGGTTCGCTTCGGGACCATCAATGGTCTTTGAGTGTTGGCCAAATCCAAGGTGTAGGCTCGGGTCGTGACAAACTTGGTATCAGAGCACAGAGTTCAAGATTCCTAGTATGTCAATGAAGTCGTGTCAATAGAATCTTATTTCTAGTTGTGAGGGCCCCACTTCTATGAATGAGTAACTATAGGCATTTAAGAAAAGTTTCCCTTCTTTCATACTCTTAATCGTGCAATCGAATTAAGTCATAGAGATCTCTTCTAACTCGTGCGTTCTCATATTTATTAGAATACCCATCATACTAGAGGTGGTTGAAAAGTAGAGTCAGTTCTATGTTAATATGTATTCTTAGCAAGAGTTTTAAGGAAGTCATGAGACTCCAAAAGGGCTTGAGAGAAGCCCAAGAGTAAGTGAAGTGTTTAGTTTCAGAGGAATACACCCATATTCATTTGAATCGTGCGTTTGAGCTAAAAGTGAGTTTTACTCTTTCCTTTAAGCCTTGTTTCAGTTGAGGTTCTTTTGAGAAGTATTTTTAGAGCTTTGGTATGATTTTCACCCGAAACACTAGCATGAGTTATGAGATCATGAGTATTAGTAGTCAAGAGCCCAAAGTTAGAGGTAAGTATGTAGATGTTTAGAATCCTAGAAAGCGAGGTTATGTTTTGAAGAGTTATGTTACAATAGTCATGTACCTAGTAACTTAGTAATTAAATGTTTTCCCTTATGGGTAGACTAAGAAATGAGGAGTTGTGAAGAGATCAAGATAGGAGGTAGAGTAAGTATTACAAGTCGATATGAGTTAGAATATACCTTAACAAAAAAAATAGTTATGATAATGTGTCATTGTGTTAGTAATGACCAAGTGTAAGTGATGAATATATATAGAAGATCCAGAGTATTCATAATGTTATAGAGTAATTTAAGCTTATGAATTTTTGAAAGGACAACCTCTTAATTAGAGGATGATAGAGTTATTTGAGAAATAATGCACAATAAGTAAGTAGGTAGTACTAAGTTGTGAAGTGGAATGTGATGGTAATTCAAGCATGCAGACTAAGAGGTAAGAATTGACTATTTGTCAAGAAGTCCTAGTGGAGTATTCCTAAGTTGACATAGTAAGTATTCCTAAGTTGACATAGTAGTATTGAGGTATAGTATAGTTAGTGAGAAATTATATTGATATTCGAGTTTAGTAATAGACATTAAGCTTGAATTTGAGATGAATGTCATGATCCAAAAGATGGAAACAAAAGGGTGATGAGGTCAGTCTTGGGAGTTGATCAGGTAGAATTGATAGGTGAGGAATTGAGATGTTGCAGCAATCTATGTGAGTAGTACGAGTGAGATACCCAACCCTTTAGATAAGTGCAGTGAAGTGTGGCTATGTCAAAAGATGAAAAAAAGAGCATTAAGAGAATGTTAAGATCTAGCATAGGTCCATAGCTTTCCAGCGTTAGCTTTAGTCCCAACGGGGTGATGATAAGATGAGAAATGAAGTCAAGTGTTTGAGAGTAAGATATTAATAATTCCAAAGAGTTTGGGGATATCTTTTAGAGTTCTTTTGAGTTCATGGAGTTGTTAGATTACTAAGCTTGTGGTTGTAAAGAGTAATAGTGTTGGGATGAGACTCCAATAAAGAGGCATAGAACCCAAACTAATGGATTTAGGTTAAGCTTGAATACATTGAAAGTGTACCATTACAAGCAGACCTTATTAAGAGCAAACCATTCTATAACTAGTACAGTTGTCATTCGAGGACGAATGATCCCAAGGGGGAGATATTGTAATATTCCAGATATTTTTTCGAACTAAGACTCAAACCGTTCATTGTAGTGTGAGAGATTTTAACAAGAAATTAAAATTTCCTTAAGTATTAAGGTCAGTTCACTATATTTAGCACCTTTTGAGATCTAAAAAATAATTAAATTGAAAATAGCAAAATCTGAAATTTTGCAAGTTAAGCTAAGTATTAATTTTGTGTCAACTTTAGACGAGCATAACTCCCAGTACAAGATGATTTAGGTAATATAAAAGATACCATTAGAAATATCTTTGAACTATATTTCCAAAGCCACCAAGTTTGCTAAACTTCGAGTTCGGATGACTGAGATATGACCTTTTGAAGTTAGGTTGTCCAGTTAAGGAAAGTTAGCCGAAAATAGATAGGGGTATTTTGGTCCTTTCCTTACCCAGTTATATTGAACTCTTTTATAGTCATATTTTAAGGGTCTAATCCTTTTAGGTTCAGTTTTATAATCCTAATAAACACCTAGGGTTTTAGTTGAGAGTTCAAGAAGATGCAAGAAAAGAAAAGAGGAAAAAAGAGGAAAGGATGAAGGCGTTCGTCAACGTTCTTGAGTCTAGTTACGAATTTTCATCATGGGTATAATACCAAAGAGGTATGTAATCTTCATAGCGTTGGTTTAGTTCACCCACACACCAATCATGTACGTTTTCAGCGAAATTTCATGCTTAAAAGTTTAAAGATTAGAGTTCTTGAACGGTGTTCTTGAAGTTATTCAAAATCTATTGGTGTTGGAGTTTTGATGATTTCTTGAGATAAAATTGAGTAATTTTAGTGTTGTTTCCAGTAGAATAGAGTGTAATTAATTTAAGTAATCGAATACAAGTGATTGGGGAAGAAACCATTTGAATTAGGCAACTTAGGGTGAGAAAACGAGCAAAAGTGCTTGGCAGAATTATCTGGGTTGGGGCCTGGTGCGGCGCTCCTGCCAGAGCGGCCAAATCCATCTTTGTCCTCAGGGGTTGGGGCCCCACATCATTCATAGCCCCAAGGTCACCTGCCCCCTTCAGTTTGCCCCCGCTCGCTCCGTTGGAGATCATTTAAGTGTTTCTTCACCCATTTTGATCCTAAACACTTTAAACTACTTTTAAACACTTATAAATCATTAATAACATAAATCATAATCTTGAAACCATAATTCAAATTCAAGGTAAAGTCCAGATTAAGTTTTGAGAGTTCTTCCAAACCTTTTGAGGGAGTCCTTTTGAGGAGTCTTCCACAACTTCCAGTAACTTGTTTCAAGACTAAAGCAAGTGAGTATAAGAGTGGAGAGTATGTAGTCATGAGTCAAAAATATCACATATATCTTTCATATCATGAACCATAACTCTTGAATTCATATTTCACATTCAAGAGAGAGTTAAGAGTAGAGTTCAAGAAAGCCTTTAAGTTCAGTTCTGAATTCTTTGAGATCCATCATTGATATGAACTAAGTATATGATAAAGTAAGTAAGGTCATGAGAAGATTCACATACATGAGTTCCATCTAGTTACTTAGATATTCGAGTCGAGTTGTTCATACCCATAACTTTCGCATGAAATCCATTAATCGAGTATCATTGAGAGGAATAGTATCTCCAAGTTCTAAGTCTTGAGTATTCAGTTCCTTATTCCTATCTTGAGTGAAGAAGTACCTTTTAGTTCTCGAGTTGAGTAGTTCATAATCATAATTCCGCATGAACCCTCTAAGTTGAAAATCATGAAATAATCCATATGAGATCATGAACCTTGAATCCATACTTCAATTCAAGGAAGGTTAAAAGTCAACTCTATAAGTTAAGAGCAAGTCAAAGTACAATTTATAAAAAAAAATTTAAACACTTTTACAAAAGTTTTCACTTTGTTTTAAAGACTTAAAGTTCAAGTCAAAAAAGATTAAAGAGTTGAGTTAAATTCTCAAAAGCTATAATGAAACTAAGAACTCTATAAGAATTAAGTTTCAAGTTAAGCAAAGAGTAAGAGTTGAGTTCATTTCTCAAAAAGTTGTAAGGGAACTAAGTATTTCCTAAAAGTTAATAATTATTTTCATATTTAAGTAAAAAGGGGAACTAGAAGTTCCAAAAATGTTTCGAGCAAAATGGGAACATTGATTCCAAGAGGAGCTTCTTAAAGCTAAAGAGTTCAACAAATTATCTTAACCCGAAGAAAAGAAAGTTTCAATTAAAGAATGAGCTAAAGTAAATTTTGGGAGTAGTATTGAGCGCCGATGTGGGGATGATAGTTCATATTAAGTCAAGTCTCCATGTAAACCATGTAGCCACCATGGGAATTGACGGGTCATATCTTTAGATGATCACGTAAGGAGAGCTAGTGGATCCATTAAGTTGAGTAAGGTCATATACCGATGACAAGGTGAAGAATGGTCCTCTTGAGGTAATACGTTGTACCATTACTTAGGCTCATAGTGATGGTTGTCGATTAGAGAAACTCCCACATTATTAATTACATGGTTCCTCAAGGGGTTCTACTTAGTATGAATGGGGGCATGAGACTTCATTCATACATTGCACAAGTAGACCTTGAGAGGGAGTATGATATGTTTTTATGATATTATTATATTTAGGTAACATCATGTTTTTAAACAACTTTTCTCTTTATTGCACTTGTTCTAAACCGATTTATATCGAAATGAGTTCTATTAAGTATCAAAAGTTAAGTATATTTAGTTGTGTATCCATAGTCGAGTATCATATATTTGAGTTCAATATTTAATCTCTGAGTTGAGTATCTTATATTTGAGTATTTTATGAGTTTCATGTTTTAGAAGAGGTATGTATTTCCCCATCTTCTATTCATGTATCAAGCTTTTATACTTTAGAATTCCCCTGATATGCTCGTACATTCCACGTACTGAGCCAATTGACATGCATTTTCTCAAGATGCAGACACAGGTATACAGGAACATCAAGAAGATCTTCTTTGATAAATCCGAGAGTCCAAGTTAGTTATGGTGAGCCTCCTTGCTTCCGGAGGACTTCATTTACCTTTCAGTTTAGTTAGGAGGCCGTGTGTCTTGTCTAGACTTCCACCTTTGTCAGTTAGAGGCTTCATAGAGAGTCAGCTTAGTTAAGGAGTCTGTATTATTCATTTGTTTTATTCAATGTTTTAAAGACTAATGTTGCCTATTTTATGGCTAGTTGAATATTTTCTTTTATTCAAGTTGTTCCTTTGTGTTTATCGAATCTTATTTCAGTTTTAAGCTTTTGTATGCTTAAGTTAGTCTTCTTTTTGAAGTCATCCAGGATGAGGGTTCGCTTTGCGACCAACAATGGTCTTCGAGTGCCGGCCACGTCCAGGGTGTAGGCTCCGATCGTAACATATGTGACTTTTATTAAAAGATGTGTTTTTTGTGAAAATTAGCGACTTTTACAAAAAGTTGTGACTTTTTATGACAAGTTGCAACATTTACGAAGAGTTGTGACTTTTTCGAAGAGTTACAAGTTTTATATAAAAATTTTGTGACTTTTATGAAAGATTGTGACTTGTCCAAAGAGTTGTGACCTTTCCGATAAGGCATAAAAGCATTTATTCATACTACCCTTTGTTGTCTATAAATAGAGGAATTTTTTCTCATTTTAACACAACAAAAATTCTGAACTTCTTCTTCTTGTGAACAATTAAATATTTGTGCACTTTGCTCCTATTGAGTGGCATACAGACACCATTGTTTTTGTATCAATACATTGGCTAATAGAATTGTTCTGTCCTAAGAGGATCTATTCCTTTAAACCTCGAGTACTAGAATGAAATAATTTCCTTAAGGGGACAATGTGTATTCAGTGGGCTCGACTTTTTCTTTTATGTTTCATTTTATCATAAAAGAACATGGTATGTTTTTTACAATCATTAATTTATGCTTTTTTTTTATTACATGTCTAAAACTTTGTTGTTTATGTTTATGATTTTGATCATTATGTTGAAGCAAAAATATGTTAATCAAGAGTTTAATGTAACAATTACACTAGTGGTGTTATGAAGATTAGATTTCTTAAGCTTGTAAAATAAATGACTTTGATCTTTATAGAGTTTTTAGTGACTAAAAGATCCATGGGATGTCCATGAAGGGATTATGAGTATTCCAAAGCTAGGTGGTTCCACACTACCTTGGAGTTTTATTTATTCAACTTTCTGTATCTTATCGATATTTTTAATCTATTAGTGACATCCAAAACATAAAAGAATGTAGTGGATGGTAAGTATTGTATTCTACCTTAGTCAAAAGTTTTGGGTTCAAATGTTGGATTGGAATCAATGAATTACCCCTCAAAGTAGGATGAATCTATATTAATCAAATATTAAAGAAAGAATTATCTCCTTATAAACCTTAGATTAAAAGTCCCAAAAAAATAAAGTTGTAAGCATGTTGATCGAAACATAAACAACAAAATATGTCTTTTGTCTATCAAATTAGAGTCATTGATTGCGTATGGTTTGAATAAAGGACTTGCCAAGAACCCATATTATTTGAGCGACACACGTTATTTCATTGAAATACAAGAGCTCTGTTTTTATATTTTAATAAATTTATCAAGTACACAACTAATTATATAAGATATACAATATTTAGATTATGTATGTAGAAACCTTTAATAGGCGAAAAACTCTTGCAGTTGATGAATAAAATGTTTGTACCACTTTTTGGAAATACAAATATATATAATAAAACAATTACATGTCTTTTCAAAAGACTTTGGTGATGAACAACTACATTAATATGAAGAATTAATTACAAAATCCATAAACACTTAGAATCAAATCTTTTTCGTTTAATGATTAAAAAATTTTCATATATTCTTTGAATAAAATATTCTTGAAAGTTTATCATAGGGTTGTATCCTCTTGAAACACTTACATTAACAAATGTCCAGAAGTAGATTATTGACGTAGTTCACCGCCGCGCGAAGCGAGGTTAAATTACCTAGTTATATATATGTGTGTGTGTGTGTGTGTGTGTGTGTGTGTGTATGTGTGTGTGTATATATATATATATATGTGTGTGTGTGTGTGTGTGTGTGTGTGTGTGTGTGT
>NC_028646.1:55324395-55352309 GCF_001406875.1 Solanum pennellii | reverse complement strand
ATATATATATATATATATATATATATATATATATATATATACACACACACACACATATATATATGTTTTTCGCCTATTCAAGGTTTCTACATACATAATCTAAATATTTCACATATATATATGTGTATATATATATGTGTGTGTGTGTGTGTGTGTGCGCGCGCGCGTGTGTGTGTGTGTGTGTGTTTGTGTGTGTGTGTGTGTGTGTGTGCGCGCGCGCGTGTGTGTGTGTGTGTGTGTTTGTGTGTGTGTGTGTGTGTGTGTGTATATATATAAGAGAATCTTAGGCCCGCCTACGTGGTGCCATCACAGACAAGAATCCTTTTTAAATTTATTTATTTTCAAAATTAACCCCTCCCTTTCATAAAATGTTATGACTTTTATGCAAAATTGTGACTTTTATCAAAAGTTGTAACATTTATGAAGAATTACGACTTTTATGTAGAGTTGGGAATTTTATGAAAGTTTGTGACATTTCAAAAAAGTTGTATCCTTTGCGGTAAGGCACATTAAACATTTGTTCAAACTACCCTATGTTGTCTATAAATGGAGGTGTTTCCTCTCATTTTAAAATATCAAAAATACTAAAATTCTGCTTCTTCTGCAGAGTGAAATATATGATTCTGAACTTCTTCCTCTTCTGCATAATTAAATATTTGTATGCTTTGTTCATGCTGAGTAGCTCACTAACAAGGAGACATTGTGCATTCAATGGACAAGATTTGTCTTTTCTGTTTCATTCTATTGTTATAAATTTCAGTATGTTTTTTTACCGTCATTAATCTATCTTAATATTAATTGTTATTTTTTAGTGCAGGTTTTTAACTTTGTTATTTTATATTTCTATAAAGTTATTGTTATAAGTATTTGTTAGTACATACTATATGTAATCCACCAACTTAAGATTCACATTTTTAATGAATACATTTATTTATGTCATTCTCCAAAGAAATCTTTTCTTCTCTAATAGATCAAGACTAAAAATTTATATGATTTTTTTTGTCATAATAATGTTAATATTAATAAGAGTAAAAAAAAATAGAAAGTCAAATGATAGAATTAAAACTAGCAATTAATTATAATTATATGATACACAATGAGGACTATTCTCTCACATCAAAGTACTTTTTTGAACTTTTTCCCATTACCCCTTACTTCTCTTTCATCCTTTTGAAGGATACCTTAGTATTTTGTTTGGAAAAAATTATATTACAGAACACTATCATAATTATATTACATATGAAATTTAGATTGGAAAACACATTAGGACTAAAAATTAGTTATTGGTGTATCATATGATTATAGAACTTTTGCTCTTGATAACTACATTATATATATTTCTTAATTTTTTTTATTTTGAATGTAACTGATATTGTTATGCTAATGAAATTTGCATAGAAGAATAGTCAGGAAAATATTTATGTGACTCTCTAATTAAAGAAACTACGTAAGCATGGTAAAATGAAATTATGTAACAAATATAGTGTTATGATTTGTAATTTTTTTCTTTTCTTTTAATAAACCAAATGGTAAATTAGAATTGAATAACCTCTACACTCTTAAAAAAACTTGTATAAAAATACTATAACATCAAAATACAAGAAAGTTCAATTCTAAAAAGTTTCAAAGAAGAAAGTTATAATCGCACGAAGCGCGGGCCCATCTACTAGATATACACATAATTAAGACAATCGATACCTTTTTATGTGGTTTAATTAGATTCTGTCACGACCCAACCCATCAAGCCGTGCAGGCACCCACTCTAACACCTATGTAGGATAACCCTCACATCTTAATAGAGAAAACATGCGAAAAATAACGAAGATGGAATAACAAAATAAGATGATTTAATAAGTAAAACTTTAAGAAGGCTCCTTGTTGAACTTGTAACAAAATAATTTAACAACCCCAAGGACCTAGTCTAGCAGGTAAAATATCTACTAAGAGTAATGATTCGACAATGAATAATAATAGAACACAACTCCAACTATGTGGAAAAAGAATCGAAGCTGCTGGAGGAATTATTCATCTTCACCTAATGAGTAAACCACTAATCCTGCATCCAGACTATGTCAAAAGATATAGCAAGAGTAGTATCAGTCCAACCACACATACAGGTAAGCATCATCGGTCAACCCGACGCCCACCTCATAATATAAGAAAATAGTAATAGGATCATTCTCGAACCACTACCTTCTCCACCCTTGTCCCTTTCTCATAATAAAGAAAACATGCGGAAATTAAAGAAGACGAAATAATAAAATAAGGTGATTTAATAAAATACACTTTTTAAGAAAGATCTTTGTTAAACTTGTAACAAAATAATTTAACAAACCCAAGGAATAAGGACCTAGTCTAACAAGTACAAGAGCAATGATTAGACAATAAATAATAATAGAACACATCTCCCATCATGTGGAAAAGAATAAAAGTTGCTGGAGGAATTCTTCATCTTCACCTAATGAGACATCACAAATCCTACATCCAGACTCTGTCAAAAGACATAGCAAGAGTAGTATCAGTACAACCAGACATACTGGTAGGCATCATCGGTCAACCAGACGCCCAACTCATAATATAAGAAAAGAATAATACTATTATGCTCGGACCACTCGTTTCTCCACCCCTGCCCCATTATCAGACTTATTCAACTTACACCGATGCTTTAACTACTAAAACTTTTTCTTTCTAACTGCTAAAACTTCTAGTTCTATTAAATCATAGCCAAAATATTGCAAACCACATTAGATAATCCCTAGTACCACTCACGCCCTTTTCTACCAATTGATCTTGTCACATTCTTAAACTATCATCACCTTATCTACCCCCAAGCCACATAGTTTCTCCTTACTTCAATCTCTAACCCCATTCCATCCTCTTTAGGTAATTACCTAATACAACACCGCAACAATTTCCTCTCTTTTTTGACAAGTAGACCACATAAGATATCTACACATCACCCTATACTCACATACATACACATGGTTCCACTTACACTAGGTTATTATTAGATAAGAACGACATCATCACAAGTATATGCACATCCTAACATAGAAATAAAACATGTTATACCCTATACTCTTGTCACAAGTAGTTGCTTATCTCATAGAACCCAAGCCCAAATAGTTAGCTTGTCGAAGCGTGGCAATCAAATTCCAAGTATGCCAGAACGTGAAAATCCAATCCAAAGTTAGCTTGCAAACGTGACAATATGATCCCCAATCACACACCATAATCAAAATAACAAGTACATTCATATATATACAGGTATCTTAATGAAGCAAGTACATGTATACCTCACACAATCATGAAATCACAACCATCACCTATTATATTTCCCCTTGATTCTTATCACGTAAGAAACGAAGTTCAGCCCTAGTTTCCTTGTTAGGGTTTATCAGTATGGTTTTAAACCTACATGACTAAACATTCAACAACAAGTTACTTCAATAGGTTAAACCTAGCATACATAAAAATTCGTTCCCTTTTAGTAGATACCCTTGATTAGTGAAGGAATTCAACTCAAGAAAATAACTAAGAATTCTCGACCGATCATCAATCCGTTACATCACGCACTAACCCCAAATATGTTGCAAGCACATAACTTTTTCCATGGAGTTTCCTCGGTGCAAGAAGGTCCACACATATCTGATACTATTAATTTCATATATTACATGATAAACACAAATATACAACTACTCAATTCATAAAAACCTAATCTACCTGGGCGCCAAGAAATTTGTACAGAGATTGATTGGTTTTTCATCTTCTCTAAATTTGCTACAGTGAATTTGGCCAAGATCTTGTAACATTCCACCATCTCCATGCTAGAAAGCTTCCTCTCCTTCTTTCCCAATCTTCAAATAACTTTTCTTGGGTTTCTAAGGTAATTTACGACCTTTAAGTTCTTTCTGGAAAGATGGAAAAATAAGGATTTCTCGAAATTCAGATTCTGCCTCGCCGTTTCTGCTTTGGCATGGTAAGTTGCCGCTGCAGCGCCGTCGTGCCAGTGGCATCTGTCTCGTTGTAAGTGGACAAGGTCCAGATTTTTCTTGTCTTTTGACTTTACTAAATAACGACAGTTCTGGTCGTTATAGATTGTACCAATAACATCTATACTTCAACACTAATAAGGTATATACAAGTTGATATCATGATCCTCCCGCTGTAGCGAGACAAGGTCCACATTTTTCGTGCTTTTTTGTCTTTTCTAAATTTCAACAGTTTGGGTCATTACAGATTGTACAATGACATCTACACTTCAACACTAATAAGGTAAATACAAGTTGATATCATGATCCAAAAATGATCTATACCATACCTACTAGAATATGATACTTATATATTGACAGTAGCTAGATAATGTACAAGGGAGAATGATTAATTAATATTAAATTATTTTATTGAAGCTTCTGCAATTAAATAAGTTTAATAAAGTCATGTAAGGGTCCAAATACATTGGAGGTGGTGATAAATTATGTATGAGAATCGTAGTAATACAATCAACATCTTCAATGTAATGTGTAAGAAAGCACAATTATGAATGAAGAGAAGTTGTGGTTATGCAATCAACATTGTCCCATACATTATTGATCACCACCCTCATTCTGTATGGACCCTTAGCTTACATGATGTTTGGAAAGAGTTGTTTATGAACAAGTCACATTCTCCCAACATGCTTGTGCTTTCTCACACACATAACATTAAATAAGTTGACTGTATAATTACAAATGTTTCTCATACATTAGTCTCTCCACCCCCAATATATATGGACCCTTACATGCCTTTTTCAAACTTATTTAATTGAATAAATTTCAATAATATAATTTCTTATTATTTAATAATTTTTCATTTTAGGTTTTATTAGCTACATTCTATATATAAGCGTCATATTGTAATTATCTATATGGTATGTTCAACCAGTTGATCAGCATCTTCATTTAGTTTGTTGGTGCCTCAATTTTCATCATTATCATCATGTTAATTAGCGCCTCCATCGTTATCATGATCCTGTTCATCTGCCCCTCAACCGTGATCATGATCGTGCTCATTGGCACCTCCACAATCTTCTTCATACTCTTCATCTTCTTCGTCTTGTCATGCTCATTAGCAGTTCCATCGTTATCATGATCCTATTCATCTTCCCCTCCACCTTGATCATGATCGTGCTCAGTAGAAACTCCATCATGTTCTTCATATTCTTCATCTTATTCATCTTCATCAATATACATCACCTTATTATTACAACCAACAAGTTTGAGCGCGTTCATCAAAAAATTTCCTTCTCAATATTCTGCACTTTAAGTTCTTGAACTCCGGAGGGGCAACTTTGAACAGTTTACATCAGTTTTCTCATAGAATTCATCGATAGAGCTAATAATTTTCCACCCAACCCAATAAATTAATTCTTAAGCCTTAGAATCTAGGTTATTGCTATTTGGAGAAGGTTTTGACATGATTTCACGGTGGTAGAGATGCCTAAGTTGGGGGGATGATCATATTTTAGTCTCCGGGGGGGGGGGGTTAGGATTTGATTTTAATCCAATAAATTATAAGCCATTAGTGATTTATTGTTATTGTATTTGTTTTTTTAGACCAAAAATAATATGATGCACTTCACAAGGGAAAAATCGGCAATTTAGAGTGTCCAAGTGAATTGATTAAAAATAGGTGATGGTTGTATATTTTTTTTATATATGTGTTTATGAATGTCTATTATTTTGTAGTATCATTTGTGCAATGCATGATAGAGAAAAATATGGAATGACATCATGTAGATAATATCATTCAATGAACTTGTGTTTGTGACTTGTGGTTTTCAAGTGGCCTTGTTTATTGTACTATATGATTGTGCATGATTTTTTGTGGTTGTTGGTTTGCTCAGGTATTACACGAGTAACTAACTATGGATGTCTCGGGTACCACACCAATATACTTGACGTGAAAGATATGTGTTGGGACGTCAAGGAAAGGGTCACTTGTATTGTAAAAATGGCCTTTTTGGATGTTAACTGTTTGATCTAGTGTCAAGCCCTCTGTAGTGGATGGGGTCCCTCTATAGCGGCGCTTAGACCGCTATAGCAGGGTAAGTTATCATTATATTTATAGAATCAAAATTTTATGCATAAAACAACTCAACATCCCCATTTTCTGGACTATTAGTTCTTTATCTTGCAAAGGGAAATTTTGGATAGTTTACATCAGTTTTCATGCGAAATTCATGGATAAAGGTAAGAATTTGATTCTTCAACCTTATAAATTAATTTTAAGCTTTAGAGTCAAGGCTATCGCTATTGAGGTAAGGTTTTTACATGATTTCATGATGGGAAAGAGCATTAAGTTAGGGAATATTATCATATTTTTGTTGGCGTTAGTATTTATTAATAATCTGGGAAAATTATTGTGCCATTAGTGATTGATTGTTGCTCACATGTTTGTATTGGTTTTTTTAGACTAAGAACAAGCTAATCTACTTCACAAGGGGAAAACTTTGGTTATTTCGAGCTTCCAAGGTGCTTGAATAAAAAAAAAGATGATGATTCTGTTTTTTTTATTTATGTATATATGCATGTGTATTGCTTTGTATTATCATCTGTGAAATGCATGGTAGAGAAACATATGAAATGACATAGAGTAGGTAATCTCATGCAACAAACTTTTGATTGTGACTTGTGTTTTTCAAGTGGTGTTGTTCGCTTATGAATGTACATGCTTGTTGGTTGGATTGGGTGCCACACTGGTACGCTAATTATGTATGGATTGAGTACCTCACTCTAGCTTTGTATGGCTCGGGTTCCACACAATTACACTAACTATGGATAGCTCGAGAACCTCACCAATATACTATTAACTTGGATTTGATTCTGTGAGAGGATTAGGTGCGTGATTATGGTTTCATGAGACGAGCAGGTGTGTGATTATGGTTTTATGAAAGGACCGATGTTTGTATTGTGATCATGTGAGACTAATAGTTATGCATTGTTTGACCGAAGTGTTGTTGTTTCATAACATGTTGACGAAAAGGCTATGTGGTAGATAATTGTTGTTATGTTATGCATTGTTCTTTGTTACTATATAGCAATGACTATTTACATTTATATCTTAGATTGAATTTATAGTTCTACCAGTTCACTGTGGTTTATATATTGATACTACACATATTCTTTTCCATTTTGAGTATAAGGCATCTTCCACCAACTAATTTGAGACCATAATTGAGAGACGCCTCATTTTGAGTCCACTGGTGAGCCTTGTCTTTTAGGCTACCATAGAGTCTTCTTCATTTTCTTGTCCATTTGTTCGGATAGACTTATAAACTTTAGTTTATAGTTAATTTCGTAGTTTCTTCCAGATTTACTATTTTACAATTTTGGTGTGATGAGTTTTAGGTTCTTAGGGTTAATTTCCACATCAAAAATGTTTTGAGTACTGGGTTGAGTTTATGGGGACTTAGTTCTCTAGTTAAGCGAACTAGATTCTTTCTTTATGCTAAAACTTGATATTATTTATATAGTGCTAAGTTGGTTTCGAGATAGTCTTTGATTCTCCCAGCAGGTTTGTTGTGAATAATTTGAATAAGGTCATCATTGGTGTCTTAAGGGTTATTGAAATGCAATTGAAGAGGTTATTTGAGAAGGATTAAAAAATTAGAAAAAGTAGACTTGAGAAACATTATACAATATTTGAGTGTGCAGTGTTCCATATTCAAATGTATTTAGTTGCATTATGTATGCCATGGTTTGCATTCGTCTTGATATTTAACATCTAATTAGTGTTGTAGGTGGATATATGACATATCCTGGCAAAGAACATTGATTGGCAAGAACATATGTAGTCTTGACTTTTTTGAAAAGAAAGTTAAGTGAATCGGTAGTAGGTTATGTTTGTTTCGACTTGGGACTTTGATAAGAGAAAAATCTCTGACAAGTTATGGTTTTTTTTCTTTCTAATAGTGCCACCAATTGGAAGAAAGCTTTGCAATGTGGTGTTGCCCTATCTATCGTAGAGGTTGAGTATATGGAATCTATTGAGGTGGTGAAAGAGATTCTATGGTTTCAAGGCTTTGAGCGGACAAAACATATGGTAGTCAAACATAAATTTATCCGAGATATTATACCTTTGGGTTGTTTATGTGAAGAAAATATTTACACATGATAATGCAGGAGATATGATGAGTAAGACAATCCTGACAAATAAGTTTAGGCATTTCCTAGACTTGATTGGTGTGAGTTGTACTCGGTAAGTCATTTGAACAGTTGAGAATAACGGAGATAGATGTTATCCTATTTATGAAGGGTATTCAAGCCAAGGGGAAGATTTTTTAATTATGCCTTGAATATTTCCCTTGTATATCTTAGGAAGCTCATAATTCCTATTACTTTAGCAAACCCTTATTTCTAATTGATTTGAGAAAGGAAAATATTGTCCTAATAGAATTGGGAAAACCTTTTCTTATAAGTTTTGGACTATTTGTGATCTTTATATAGGGTATGATGTTGATGATTCTAATGGATTGCGCAAGATACACAGTGTAGTCGTAAGGGCTTGAAAAATTGTAAACTTCTCGTTTATTTCATAGTCGAAAATTCCTACTACTTTTTAATAGTTAAGAAGGGGGGTGAATTAAAATTATTCCTTAGTCGACTTCTTGTAAAGGTCAGTTGACTCGCCTGCACATTAGTAGGATGGATAAACAATACAAATAACTATAGAAAGAAAATAACACATAATGTTTTTATACTGGTTCAGATCACAAATGATGCCTAGTCTAATCCCCTTGGGTTTTGTCACACCCCGAGCTACCCCCGAGACGCAGACACCAAAACTAGGATCACAAGTGATCCAAAGCTAACCCTGATGGCAGATCATGAGCATAATAAAGAATATAAACTGTTGCGCAAACCAAAATCATAATTTTAAATTGAAAAGATGAGGAGTATCCATATTCTATAACTGAGATATTTGAAACAATGAATTTAATACAAAGAAGTTATCAACTCAACACTAAGCTGAAACTAACTATGTCTGAAATAAGCCTCTGACTGGACTAGAAATATTGGGACAAGCCCCAACTAAATCTAGCAAAAACTGAAACTAAAAGACTAAATACTAAAAATAAACTCATGACTATTGTCCTCGGAGAATGAGATGTCACCACTGAATCTGCTGAACTGAATATCGGAAATCGACCTATGCGTGATCTGGCTGTTGAGAAACGGAACCTACATCACGAGAAGATGTAGTTCACATATGTGTTAGTACTTGAAAAGTACTGAGCATGTAGGATAGAATAAAGCTGAAATAAAACATCACTGAACAAGCACAAAAGCAAGAATAATAATCTGAACATGATATACAGAATTCTGAGCTAACTGAATGCAATGACCAATTTATAATATGCTGAAACTGAATACTGAGTATACTGATAAATAGTCAAAGCAAGAGAATCTGAGTGAACTGTGGGAGCTACTAATAACCGATAATAAAACCACATGAGCTAAATGTGGAGTCCGATGTATACGCCCCATCGAGAGGACCCAATATACCCTGCCAAAGGTATAAAGGCATGCTAGCATGATCACTAAACTGATTGCCCATAGAGGGGACTGACAACCTACTTGGCTAGTAGTTCTGGGACTATTGGGTACGATGAACCTTAGTCCAACTCGGTATTATGCTACTCCCATAAATTTTTGTAATTAACTGATTATGACTGAGTTTCTCTAAATAGTGGATAGCTCAAAATTGAACGTGCATACTGAGAATGCAACATTTAATCTGACAATGATGCACTAAATACTGAGGCATGTATAACTGAATAGCTGAAATATCTGACCTAGCATGTGTAATTCAAGAAATAAAGAAATACAAAGCTAGGGTTCTGAAATTCATGCAATAAACTGATTAATAACTTTACAATTTGATTTGGAACATATATTAAGTAAATTCATGAAGTTTTATCAATAGAGACCCTAGGTTTAATTATGATAGGAGAATCAAGAACTAACTTAAAACTAGGGACCCATGAGTGAAAGGAGCCCAGTAGTGAAATCCCACGTACCTGGTAATGAAATTCACGGAGAAACACTTAGATTTTGGGGCTGGAACCTTGTTGCGTTCTTTAACTTGGGTTCTTGACCTTATTCCCCTGGGTAGGTTTTAGTTATTCCCCTGGGTAAAGTGTTGTCGGACAAAACGACGACCTGGACAGACGGTCCGTCGTTTGGTCCGTAGGTTGGGCCTGTTCGACAGGCCTTTACTAAAACGAGCATAACTTTTTACTCCAAGGTCCAATTTTAGCAAGGTCAGTGGCTATGTAAAGCTAATTCAATTATATATTATGGCAGGTCATAGGTCACCTAATTCATTTTACACTGAGATTTATGATCATTTCAAGTTGACCCAACTACATTTCCCCCTAACTTTCTGCTATTTCTCACCTACGTTCAGACGTATGGACCGCAGGTCCATCTACGAACCGTGCTGGTCATCTGTGGCTCTTGTTAGAGACTGTGAGAATGGGGTATCGACCGACGGTCACGCACTACGGACCGTAGTCTTACCTATGGATGGTAGGTCCATTCGTCGATCATGACTTAACCAAATTTTTCCTTGCTGAGATTTTTAGGATTTCTGACCCCATTGACGGATGTGCAGGATTGAACCATGGGTCAGTCTACGCTCCGTCGATTGCCCTGTTTGTTGCACCTCCATATTTTTCTGGAAAGCTGGTTTTTGGTTTGTTTTGGATATGGGGTGTTACAGTATCTTCTCCTTGGGAACATTCATCCTCGAATGGAGACTAAACTAGCTGGAATAGACGGAGAGAACTGCAATCCTACTACTAAACACTGAGAATTGACTTTATGACTGAATTAAGTTACGAGAACATGCAAATACGCTGCATATGAAAGTACAAACTAAGGGAACATGATTTTAAGATTGAATTCACGCATGAATGACTAGAAAACTGAAGAGGACCTATTACCTCAAGATGGAGTGGAATCAAAAGGAAAGAGGTGAGGATACTTGGCTTTCATAGCTGCTTCTACTTCCCAAGTATCTCCCTCTACAGACTGACTCCTCCACAAAACCTTGACTGAAGCGACTTCTTTATTTCTCACCCTTCTAACCTGACGGTCAAGCATCTCAACTTTTACATCCTTGTAAGAAAGACTATCCTTCACCGCCACACTCTCTAATGTCACTATAGAGGCTGGATTGCCCACACATTTCTTCAAGAGTGAGATGTGGAAGACCGGATGCACTGCTGCTAATTCTGCTTCAAACTCTAACTCATATGCCACATTGCCAACCCTTTTCATGATCTTGTAAGGGCCTACATATCTAGGACTGAGCATCCCTTTCTTTCCAAATCTCATCACCCTTTCATAGGTGAGACTTTCAGAAAAATCCAATCATCAACTTGGAAATCTAGTTCCCTTCTCCTTACATCTGCATAGGATTTCTGATGACTTTGGGTTGTCTTAAGTCTATCTCTAATGAGTTGAACTTTCTCCATAGCACAAAGGGCTGAATCTGGCTCTATTAAAGCTGCTTCACCTACTTCAAACCAACCAACATGAGATCTACATCTACGCCCATATAAAGCTTCATAAGGGGCCATCTCAATGATGGAATGGTAGTTATTGTTGTAAGTGAACTCTATCATAGGAAGGTGATCATCCCAACTACTCTTGAAATCGATCACACACTTTCTCAACATATCCTCTAGGGTCTGAATGGTACGCTCTTCCTTCTCATCCGTCTGTGGATAAAATGTTGTACTAAGGTTAACTTGAGTACCAAGACCCTTTTGCAATGACTTCCTAAAATGAGAGGTAAACTGAGGACCTCTATCTGAGATGATACACAAAGGAACCCCATGCAACCTCACAATTTCATTAATGTAAAGCTTTGCATAGTCCTCTCCCGAATCTGTAGTCTTGACCGCTAAAAAGCGAGAAGACTTAATCATCCTATCAACTATCACCTAAATTGAGTCAAGCTGTTTTCGAGTACGAGGTAACCTTGTGAAGAAATCCAATTGATCACATCCCACTTCCAAGTAGGAATGTCGATCTCTTGAGTCATACCTCCTGGTTTCTGATGTTCTACTTTGACTTGCTAGCAATCGGGGCACTTACTCACAAAATCTGCTATGTCCCTCTTCATGACATTCCACCAATAGACTTCCCACAGATCGCGGTACATCTTAGTGGCACCTGGATGAATGGAATACCTGGAGTTATGGGCTTCTACAAGGATATGCTCGCTCAACTCAGCCACATCAGGAACACACAATCTACCCTAGTAGTGAAGTACACCATCTCCCCCTTGGGAGAACACCTCCACTCTCTAATTATGGACTACACCCGTAAGTTCAAGAAAAATTGGATCACTGTCTTGCTTTTCCTTAACCTCCACTACCAAAGAAGATTCTTCCCCATTCTGAAATATTACACCACTATCTGATATGATCATAAGGTGAACTCGAAATCGAGCAAGCATGTGAACATCCTTCACTTAACCAAATTTTTCCTAGGCTAAGATTTTGGGGGTTTCTTAACCCATTAACGGATGTACAGGACGGACCGTGGGTAAATTTACAATCCATCAATGGCCCTGTTGGTTGCACCTGCAGATTTTTCTGAAAGGCAGTTTTTTGTTCTTTTTTGGATACGGGGTGTTATAGGTTTCAAGGATTTCATTTGGAGCATTGAAGTGAACTTGAGACATACAGAGTTCCTCAAACTTGGTTTTGTTTGATATGCAAATTATATGTTCTATCTTGACACTTCCTCTACTTGTAAACCTATGCCAAAAATCTTTTAGTCTCTTTTCTTGTCAATTTTTTCACCGACGTGATTACAAATCTTTATGAAAGATATAAAAATATTTCACTATAAGCTTAAGTAAAGTTTCATGCATCGCATCTAAGACTCAGAAACGTTTAAATAGCTTTGAAAGATGATGCTCTATTTCGAAAATCAAAGGGACTTGTAAATAAAGGATCCTTAGATGATTCCTTGAATTATTTAAATTGATATGTTGAATCATGTCCATATCAGATATGTGCATGCCTAAATTGATACCTTCATATCTTAGATGATCTCCTTGAATCTTGACTTATCATCAATATATTTCTTGAAGCTCTAGTTGATCATTAATCTTCTGATCTTCAATCGCCTCCTTGAATCTTGACAGATTTTTAATTTTTTCCATAAGTCTTGGCTGATTGATTTTCATATATCTCTTTTCCATCGTTAGTCGTTTGTTCTGTGTGATAGGAGATCTCCTTCCTTTCCTGTTTTTCTTCGTAAATCCAGACTAGGGTTCTGTTTGGTTTTGATCCTTGGATTTGTGTTGTTTTGTGTAATGTTGTCATCACTACTAGGTTTCTCGTTTTGTTCCTTGTTAATTCCTATGAGTTGTCATTAATCAAAATATAACAAGTTAACAATCTCCCCCTTTATGATAATGACAACTATAATTAATGAAAGTGTATGATGACATCCCTGTTCGATAGTTCGTGGACGAATGGTCACTTGGTTGCTCCCCCTGCATGAGTTCTCCCCCTTTCTTATGCCCCTGTATAGATTTTTCTCCCCCTTTGAAAGAATAAGAAAAGAAAACCAAACAACAAGCAAGATAGGAAAAACAACTAAACAAACAAAGATTATGGGGTGAGAAGCCCTAGATTTACAATCTAAAAGATAAAGAGTTAATCTGCACAAACTAAGCATTTTGAGCAATAGGAAAAAGTTATTGCATTAATGTTTACCCAGAAAATACTTTACAGTGTTAAGCACATTCCTGCAGAAAGTGTTAAGATATTGCTCAACAGTCTTAGAAAAAGTGCAGTAAGAGATATGCATAGTGACAACTAGCTCATTGTTGGCAGAGTCAGCTCCATTTTGAAGGACTTGACTTCCTCAAGAACGGAGTTGACTGAGCGTGTGGCATCCTTATTAAGTCCTCCCATTCAACGCAAAGATTTCCAATATATGTGCTTGAGTCCTTCTGTATTTGTACCACCCTCCAAGGATATCCTGTCAAACCTGCATATGATATTCTAGACTATCGAGCCTTACTTAGTGTGCTCTGCCTCTTTATGGAGCAATATTGTAGAGTCAGCCGAGATTCAATTATCCCGGGGTGTATCACAACTAGATTGGACAGACTTTTTTTATACCATGTCTCGTTAACAAACACATAACCCATGCTTGAAAAAGTTTGAATATCATATGTAGCATCAATCAATGTAGGCCTATATTTGGAGAGATCCGGAAGAGAGTCGACAATAGTTCTAGAAATAAGCAGTCCATAGATAAGCTTGCAGAGAAATTGTCATCCCCACTTTTAGCAAGAAACACCTTAGCATCAAACATCACTATGAATGAAAGGTATGCCACCGAAAACATTTGAACAAAACACTTCCTAAAACAAAGATTCATTAAGAATGATATGGTGACCCAGAATTTGGGTTTCCCACTCACCACTATCAGCACAGATTCGAAGATTTGCATAAAAAACAAACATGTTCTTCAAAATATTCATTCCCACACAGTCGGAAGAGGAGATATAGCTTTTGAGCAGGAAAGAAGGTACTTACCACGAAGTGAGATGCCTCAAGTTTTCCAGATTTATGAGTCGATCAGACATAATGGATAGTCTCGAAAATGAGGCAAAACACATCTTATGCTCCAATCCACAGAAAAGCAAAGAGTCTTCCTCAGTTGAAATGTCGAGAAAATCAGTGCGAGACTTTTTGTTGGCCTTCTTCTTTGATGAGGATGGTCGTTTCTTTTAGACAAATGAGTGCACCACCGATTCTAATTTCGAGGAGTCTGAGGGGAAACTTCCACTTCAAGGGATGCAGAGGGAGGGAGGGGAGACTTTTACAGAGAGATCCATAGAGCGAGTATGAGTCATAGTGAACAAAGGATGAGTGGAAAAGAGAAGACAGAAGGGAGAAATAGAGAGGAAAAAAAAGAAGAGAAAAGGTTGTATAGAAATTAATGGAACATTTGAATAAAATGAGGGGTTTTATGGAGAAGAGGGACATCAGAAGTACGCTACAGAAAAAATAAAAAATGTTAATAATGTATAATTAAGGAAAGAAGGTAACATTAATTAATAGACCCAATAATACCAAGATTATCTTGATGGAAACAAATCGTTCCTCAAGTAAAGGCGTGGTAAAAAATCTGCTTATTGATTTTCATAATGAACAAATTCAAGCACAAAAGAACCATTTTCAACTTGATCACGAATGAAATGATGCTTTATGTCTATATTATTAGCCCTTGAATGATATACATTATATTCAGATAAGCTTATAGCACTAGTATTATCACAAAAAAATAGGTACTCTCTCAAAAGTTAGACAATAGTCTAAAAGTTGATGTATTATCCAAAGTAATTGAGTGCCACAACTTCTGAGGGCCAGATATTTAGACTCAGAAATTGAGAGATCAAATGAGGTATGCTTTTTACTATGATAGGAAATGTGAAAAGTAGCCAAAAATTGACATATTCCACTTGTACTTCTTCAGTCATTTTTATCACCTCCAAAGTCAGCATCTAAAAAGGAAATTAAATCAAATGTTCAGAAAACGGATACCATAACCCCATGATTGAGGTCCAAATAAGATATCGAATCATTCGTTTCACGTGCACATTTGCATATGCTAAACATGATATCTGGTCCATTAGCAGTAAGGTATAGTAAGAAACCAGTCATTCTGCAATAAAGTTTTTCATCAACTACTTTTCCTGTTGAATCAGATTCTAGACACATTGAGGGATTCATGGGAGTTCCAACGAATTTACCTTTTTCCATTGTAATTTTTTTTTGATAAGCTATTTTGCAAATTTTCCTTAATTTATGAAGATTCTCTTATCTAATTACTTTATTTGAAGAATGTGAAAGAACGAGAGCTCACCCATGAGACTCATTTTAAACTAACCTTTCATGAGGTTAGCAAAATTCTCATAGAGAAAAAGGTTAGAGCAACCAAAAATAATATCATCAACATAAATTTGAACAATAAGAATGCAGGAACCAGATTTTCTAAAACAAAGTAGTATTAATGTTTCCGCTTTGAAAGTTTTTTTAATAAGAAAAGTGCTTCATCTCTCATACCAAGCTTTTGGAGCTTGTTTAAGATCATAAAGAGCTTTTTATAGTTTAAGAACATAGTAAGGACATGATGGATTTTAAAACCATGAGGTTTCTTAACAAACACTTCTTCTTTGATAAAGCCATTTAAGAAAGCGCTTTTAACATCCATTTGAAAAAGTTTGAAGTGATTGAAAAAAGTTAAGGCAAGAAGAATTCAAATCGATTCCAATCGTAGTCAACTCGTTCCTTCTGTGAGTAACCTAGAGCTACTAAACTGGCTTTATTTTGAATTACTTTGCCATTTTTGTCCAGTTTGTTTCGAAATGCCCATTTAGTTCCTATTATATAACAATTCTTTGGTCTTTCAATAAGAGTCCACACTGTATTCTTTTCGAATTGATCAAGTTTTTCTTTCATTGCTTGTATCCATGACTCATTTTCTAATGCTTCATTTATTTTCTTTGGTTCCATTCTTGATATGAGAGCCAACGAAGTTTGTTTCATGAGGGATGACCTTGCTTGGATTTTATTATTTGGTTTCCCTAGAGTGAAGTTTTCAGGATAATTGGAATTATGTCTCCTTTCCCTTGGCATGTTTACTTTGTCAGCTGGAGTAGTCGACTCTACTTAAGCAGTAGTGATACTTTCAATGAATACTTTTGAAGCTGCTTCTGCTGGTTTGGATGAATTATTTTCATCCTCACTTGCTTCACTTTTGTGTACTAATAGATTCGTATAATCAAATCCCACATGAAAAAATTCTTCAACACTTAAAGTTCTTTTACTGAAAACATGAAAGGCCCTGCTAATAGGTAAATTGTCTAGAAAAATACCTTCATCACTTCTTGGATCAAATTTTCCAAGACTGTTTTGACCATTGTGGATGAAACACTTGCATCTGAATGGACGAAAATAACTGATGTTAGGTTTTCTTCCCTCTCCAAAGTTCATAAGGAGTCTTCTTTATTATAGACCTGATAAGACGTCTATTAAAAATGTGACAAGTTTTACTTACAACAACTCTTCCAAGAAATGGTCGGGAAGGTTTCGAGAAAGTAACATTTTCTTATTGTATCTTGCAGTGAATGATTTTTTCTTTCTACCACTACATTTTGTAGAGGAGGTCTAGATGAAGAGAAATTTTGAGAAAGACCATTTTCAGCATAGAACTCTCCAAAAGCACTTTTTTCAGCGCAGAACTCTCCAAAAGCTTTATCTTTGAATTCACCACCATGATCAATGTAAAAATTTGTAATGAAATAACCTGTTTCTCTATGGACCTTTCTACAAAATACTTCAAAGTAAGTAAAAACTTCATTTTTATGAGATGGAAAGATTACCCATGTAAACCTGGAGAAGTTGTCAATAATTACGAAAGCATATCGTTTACCTTCAGTGTTGGCAGTTTTACTACGACCGAACCGATTCATGTGAAGAAGCTAAAGTGGTTTGGAAGTACTTACGATATCTCTTGTTTTAATAGATGAACGAGTCTTCTTACCCAATTGGCATGCATAAAAGATGTGATCTTTCTCAGACATTAGTTTTGGTAGACCAATTAGGAGATCATGTCTTGATAGTTTCTAAAGTGCACGCATGCTTTAATGTCTAAGCTTTCAATGCCACATCCATGGATCACTTAATACTGCAGTAAGGCATGTAAATATGGAAAATCAACATTCTTTAAGACATAAATATTATTAACAAGATCTCCAATAAGGGTGAGCTTTTTCTCAAGATGTTTTCAGATACAGCTACATGTATTGAAGGTGACTAGATACCCAACATCACATAGTTAACTAATGCTGAGGAGATTATGTTTTAGTCCCTCTACCAAATACACCTCAACTAAATTACATGATGAGTTGAGAGTGATAGTTCGCACATCGTTTATTTATCCTTTAACATTACCTCAAAATCTAGTTCATCCTCCATCTATTCTTTTGATAGTTTTTAAACTTTATTTCTTTCCGAACATATGTCTGAAACATCCACAATCAAGTAAACACATTTCCTTCCTGTAGGTTCTATTGGATTGCTCCCACAAAACAACAAAATTAGTTTTTAGGTACCCAAGTATTTGTGGGTCCTTGACAGTTAGAAACTTTTGGTGTCCAGATCCATTTTCCAAAGTAATATTTTCTACACTTAAAGGATTTGTAACCAATATCATCACAAGTACAATAGGTAATTTTCACAGAAAATCAAAAAGAATAAGAATTAGAAATAGATCTATTTGAGTTGTGATTAGGAGAGTTTCTCATATAAAAGGTTATTCGGTTTGATCTACATAGCAATAGTTGGGAGATTCCTCTAGTTCTTGTGTAAGTAAGTCGACTTCAATTTGACTTGCTTCGAGAAGAATCTTCTAGTCTTTCTTTTCTTGTGTCAAATAATTGTATTTATCAACAACCTTCTGTAATTTATCAACGACCATTTCCAAAGAATTTTGTAAATTATTACAATTAGAACACTTAAATGATCTTACCTCACTTGTTTCACCTAGTGCCATGAAACATAGATTGACCATTTCATCATGATCATCATCAGTTATATATCTTTGATCCATGCTCCCGGACTTTTAGGATCCTTATTTCTTTGATTTTTTCCTCCTCTTCTTCGTTCGGGGCAGTTTTGCTTGATGTAACCTAGTTTTTCGCAGTAGTAGTATCGATCGTCATATCTCTTGACATCGTTGTTTTTGAAATCCTATTGTGGTCTCTGTATTTTTTGTGTAAGAATTTGACCCACTCTTTGATTTATAAGAGTCATTTCCTCGTCTTGATTTTTATGGACTTCTTCTCCAATATTTCATGCCTCGATTGTGTATGTCACTGCCTTCTTTTTATCATCGTCGTTGTACTTGTTAATATGATTTTCTTCATAGGTAATTATGTTGCTACGGAGTTCATCATATCTCATTTTGTGTAAATCTCCATCTTCAAGAATGGAAGAATTAGTTTCCTAAGCCTTGGCAAGGAGTTTTGAGTTCGAAGACATTTTGCTAAATCATGAGAACATAGATTCAACATTTTCATCTTCGGCCATTTTGAAAAACTGATACTCATTAACAAGTGAACTGATCTGTGCTTTCTTTACTTTGGTGGTTCTTTCATACGTCACTTCTAGTTTGTCCCACATTTCTTTTGCAGTTTCAGATGTTGATATTTTGTCGTATTCTTCTTTACTCACTGCACAATATAACAAACTTATGTTTCTAGCATTAGTTTGAATTACCTCTTGTTTTTTTTCGTGATGTCAAATGATTCAGGATCAAATGACTTCTCAATGCCATCCTTTTAAGTTAGTTCAGGAATAAGCTATGGCCCCTTCTAGATCACTATCCATGCTTGGTGATAAGTTGAAGATACAAAGATTCTAAATCTTACTTTCCAGTGAGAGTAATGTTGGCCATTGAGTAAGGTAGTCGGTAGGACGAATGCCCACCGGGGATCTAATAGTGTACCATTGGATCTTTTCTCACGTATGGTTAAACACTGAAATGGTGACCAAACACTTCCTAAAACATAGATTCATTAACAATGATATGGTGACCTAGAATTAGTGTTTCCTAGTCGCCAGTATCAGCAGAGATTCGAAGATCTGCATAAAAAGACGAACATGTTGCTCAAAAAATTCATTCCCACACATTCGCAAGAGGAGAGATAGCTTTTGAGTATGAAAGAAGGTACTTACCAACAAGTTTGATGCCTCAAGTTTTTCCAGATTTATGACTCGATCAGACACAATGGATCTTTTTGAGAATGAGGCAAAACACATCTTGTGCTCCCATCCACAGAAAAGTAGAGAGTATTCCTCAGTTGAAATGTCGGGAAAATCAATGCGAGACTTCTTGTTGGCCTTCTTCTTGGATAATGATGGTCATTTCTTTGAGACAAATCAGTGCACCACCGATTCTGATTCGAGGAGTCTGAGGGGAAAACATCCACTTCAAGGGACACAGAGGGAGAGAGGGGAGACTTTTACAGGAAAACCATAGAGCGAGTATGAGTCATGGTGAACAAAGGATGAGCGAAAAAGAGAAGACGGAAGGGAGAAATAGAGAGGAAAAAGAAGAAGAGAAAAGGTGCTATGGAGATTGATGGAACATTTGAATGAATCGAGGGGTTTTATGGAGAAAAGGGACATCAGAAGTATGCTACAAAAAAGAAAAAAATGTTAATAATGTATAATTAAGGAAAGAAGGTAAGATTAATCAATAGACTCAATAATACCAAGACTTTCTTGATGGAAACAAATCGTTCCTCAAGTAAAAGTTTGGTAAAAAATCAGTTAATTGATTTTCAGAACCGACAAATTCAAGCACAAAATAACCATTTTCAACATGATCATGAATGAAATAATGCTTTATGTCTATATTATTAGCCCTTGAATGATGTACATTATATTTAGATAATCTGATAACACTAGTATTATCACAAAAAAATAGGTACTCTCTCAAAAGTTAGACCATAGTCTAAAAGTTGATGTATGATACAATGTAATTAAGTACCACAACTTCCGACTGCCAGATATTCAGACTCAGTAATTGAAAGATCAATTGAGGTATGCTTTTTACTATGATAGGAAATGTAAGAATTTCCCAAAATTTGACATATTTCACTTGTACTTTTTCTGTCTTTTTTTATCACCTGCAAAGTCAGCATTTGGAAATCCAATTAAATCAAATGTTCAGAAAAAGGATACCATAACCCCATGATTGAGGACCAAATAAGATATCAAATTATTCGTTTCACGGCGGTGAGATTAGATTCTTTTGGAACGGGTTGAAAACGTGCACATTTGGAGGAGCTAAACATGATGTCTGGTATATTAGCAGTAAGGTATAGTAAGAAACCAATCATTCTGCGATAAAGTTTTTCATCAACTGATTTTCCTGTTGAATCAGATTCTAGACACATACAGGGACTCATGGGAGTTCCAAATTCTTTACCTTTTTCTGTTACAATTTTTTATAAGCTATTTTGCATATTTTCCTTCATTTATGAAGATTATCTTATTTAATTACTTAATTTGAAAACCGTGAAAGAACGAGAGCTCACCCATGAGACTCATCTTAAACTAACCTTTCATGAGGTTAGCAAAGTTCTCACAGAGAGAAAGGTTAGAGAAACCAAAAATAATATCATCAACAAAAAATTGAACAATAAGAATGCAGGAACGAGATTTTTGAAAATTAATGTAGTATTAATGTTTCCACTTTGAAAATCATTTTTAATAAGAAAAGTACTTCATCTTTTGTACCAAGCTTTTAGAGCTTGCTTAAGACCATAAAGAGATTTTTATAGTTTAAGAACATAGTAAGGACATGATAGACTTTCAAAACCATGAGGTTTTTTAACAAACACTTCTTCTTTGATAAAGCCATATAATAAATAGCTTTTAACATCCATTTGAAAAAGTTTGAAGCGATTGAATGAAGAAAAGGCGAGAAGAATTCGAATCATTTCCAAACTTTCCACAGGGATTAAAGTTTCATTGTAGTCGACTCCTTCTTGTTGTGAGTAACCTTGAGCTACTATCCTGGCTTTATTTCGGATTACTTTGCTATTTTCATCCAGTTTGTTTTGAAATACCCATTTAGTTCCTATTATAGAACAATTCTTGGGTCTTTCAATTAGAGTCCACACTTGATTCTTTTCGAATTGATCAAGTTCTTCTTTCATTGCTTGTATCCATGACTCATCTTCCAATGCTTCATTTATTTGATTTGGTTCCATTTGTGATATGACAGCCAGTGAATCTTGTTTCTTGAGGGATGACCTTGTTTGGAGTTTATCATTTGGTTTCCCCAGAATGAAGTTTTAAGATAACTAGCATTATGTATCCATTCCCTGGGCATGTTGACTTTGTCGGCTGGAGTAGTCGACTCTACTTCAGCAGTAGTTGGCTCTTCAGAGAAAGTTTCAATGAATACTTTTGGAGCTGCTTCTGCTGGTTTGGATGAATTATTTTCATCCTCACTTGCTTCACTTTCCTTTACTATTAGATTAGTATAATCAAATACCAAATGAACAAATTCTTCAACACTTAAAGTTATTTTATTAAAAACTCGAAAGGCCCTGCTAATAGGTACATAGTCTAGAAAAATACCTTCGTCACTTCTTGGATCAAATTTTCCAAGATTGTTCTTACCATTATTGTGGATAAAACATTTGAATCCGAAAGGACGAAACTAACTACGTTAGGTTTTCTTTCCTCTCCAAAGTTCATAAGAAGTCTTCTTTAGTATAGACCTGATAAGACATGTATTAAGAATGTGAGAAGTTGTACTTACTGTAATTCTGCCCAGAAATGGTCGAAAAGGTTTCGAGCAAGTAATATTGTTCTTATTGTATCTTGCAGTGACTAAATTTTTCCTTTCTACCACTCCATTTTGCTGAGGAGGTCTAGGTGAAGAGAAATTTTGCGAAAAACAATTTTTAGCACAGAACTCTCCAAAAGCTTTATCTTGAATTCACCACCATGATCAGTGTGAAAGGTTGTAATGAAATAACCTGTTTCTCTATGGACTTTTCTACAAAATACTTCAAAGTTAGTAAAAAATTCATTTTTATGAGATAGAAAGATTACCACGTAAACCTTCAGAAGTCGTCAATAATTATGAATGCATATCGTTTACCTTCAGTGTTGGTAGTTTGAGTAGGCCGAACCGATCCATGTGAAGAAGCTAAAGAGGTTTGGAAGTACTTAAAATCTCTTTTTTTTAATAGATGAACGACTCTTCTTACCCAGTTGGCATGCATACACGATGTGATATTTCTCAAACTTTAGTTTTGGTAGACCAATTAGAAGATCATGTCTTGATAGTTTATAAAGCGCATGCATGCTTGCATGTCTAAGCCTTCGATGTCACACACATGGATCACTTAATAATGCAGTAAGACATGTAAGAGATGGAAAATCAACATTCTTCAAGACATAGATATTAATAACTCGATCTCCAATAAGGGTGAGCTTTTTCTCAAAAGGTTTGCTGATCCAGCTGGAAAATCAACATTCTTTAAGACATAGATATTATTAACTCGATCTCCAACAAGGGTGAGCTTTTTCCCAAAATGTTTGCTGATGCAGCTGAATGTATTGAAGGTGACTAGATACCCAACATCACATAGTTGACTAATGCTGAGGAGATTATGTTTTAGTCCCTCTACCAAATACACTTCCACTAAATTACATAATGAGCTAATAGTGATAGTTCGAACACCGGCTACTTCTCCTTTAGCATTACTCAAAATCTAGTGCAACCTCCATCTATTCTTTTGATAGTTTTATAAATTTTCTTTCTTTGCTCACATATGTCTGAAACATCCACTATCAAGTACCCACATTTCCTTCCTGTAGGTTCTGTTGGATTGCTCTCGCAAAACATTAAAATTAGTTTTTAGGTACCCAAGTATTTGTGGGTCCTTGATGGTTAGACACTTTTGGTCTCCAGATCGATTTTCCAAAGGAATATTTTCGACACTTAAAGGATTTGTAACCAATATAGTATAATAGGTAATTTTAACAGGTAATCAAGAAGAATAAGAATTATAAATAGATCTATTTGATCTATTTGAGATGTGATTAGGAGAGTTTCTCCTATAAAAGGTTATTCGGTTTGATAGACAAAGCTATAACTGGGAGATTTCCTCTAGTTCTAGGGTAAATAAGTCGACATCAATTTGACTTGCTTTGAGAAGAATCTGCTAGTCTTTCTTTTCTTGAGTAAGTTTATTGTATTTATCAATAACCTTTTGTAATTTATCAACGACCATGTTCAAAAATTTTTGTAAATTATTAAAATTAGAACACTTAAAAGGTCTTACCTCACTTGTTTCACCTAGTGCCATGAAACTTAGATTGACCATTTCATCATGATCATCATCAGTTGTTTATCCTTGATCTCATGCTCCTAGACGTTTAGGATCCTTATTTCTTCGATTTTTTCCTCATCTTCTTCATTCGGGGCAGTTTTGCTGATGCAACCTAGTTTTCCATAGTAGTAGCATTGATCGTCATTTATTTTGAAATAGTTGTTTTTTAAATCCAATTGAGTTCTCTGTCTTCTTTGTTTATGAATTTGTCCCACTCTTCGATTTATAATAATCATTCCCTCATCTTGATTTTTATCGACTTCTTCTCCAATATTTGATGCCTCGATTGTGTATGCCACTGTCTTCTTTTTATCATGTTTGTTGTACTTGTTAATATGATTTTCTTCATAGATAATTAAGTTGCTTCGGAGTTCTTCATATGTCATTTTCTGCAAATCTCCATCTTCAAGAATGGAAGCTTTAGTTTCCCAATCCTTGGGAAGGAGTTTTGAGTTCGAAGACAATTTTGCTAAATCTTTAGAACATAGATTCAATGTTTTCATCTTCAGCCATTTTGAACAACTCATACTCATTAACAAGTGAACTGATCCGTGCTTTCTTTACTTGGGTGGTTCCTTCATACGTCACTTCTAGTTTGTCCCACATTTCTTTCGCACTTTCGGATGTTGATGTTTTATCGTATTTATCTGCACTCACAGCACAATATAAAAAACTTATGTCTCTAACGTTAGTTTGAATTACCTATTGTTGTTCTTTCGTGATGTCAAATGATTCAAGATCAAATGACTTCTCAATGCCATTCTTTTTAGTTAGCTCAGAATAAGCCTTAGGCCCTTCTTGATCACTATCCATGCTTGGTGATAAGTTGAGAAGACAAAGATTTTAAATCTGTTTTTCCAGTGAGAGTAATGTTGAATATTAACTAAGGTAGTCGGTATGACGAATGTCCACCTGGGATCTAATAGTGTACCATTGGATCTTTTCTCACGTATGGTTAAACACTGAAATAGTGAGACCTGCTTTAATACCAACTAATAGTTAAGAGGGGCGAGGTGAATTAAAATTATTCCTGAGTCGACTTCCTGTAGTGGTTTGTCACTTACATGCACGTTAGTAGAATGGATAAATGATAAAATAACTTTCAGAAAGAAATTAACAAATAATTTTTTTATACCGGTTCAGATCACCGATGTGGTGCCTAGTCCAGCCTCCTTGGGTTTCAAAGGTTTCCTTTAGAGCTTTGAAGTGAACTTGAGACATTCAGAGTTCCCATAACTTGGCCTATCTGATATGCAAATCAAAAGCTTTAATTTGACACTTCCTCTACTTGTAAACCTACACTCATAATCTTTCTCTCTCTTTTATTTTAAATTGTTTTTGCTCACGTGTTTACAAAGCTTTATAAAAGACAAAAGAAGATTCCACTATAAGCTGAAGTGAAGTTGGGTGCATCAGATCAATGGTTGAGAATGGTTTAAATAGCTGTGAAAGATGATGCTCTATTTTGGGTACCCAAGGGATATGAATATCAAGGATTCTTCGGTGATTCGTTGATTTATTTGAATTGATTTTCGAATCATGTCCATATCAGATATGTGCATGATTAAATCAATCCCTTCCTTTCTTAGATGATCTCCTTGAATCTTGACTGATCTTAAATATCTTCCTTAAATCTTTGTCTAATCTTTGAACTTCTGATCATCAATCTCCTCCTTGAATTTTGGCTGATTTTTAATCTTTTCCATAAGTCTTGGCTGATTGATTTACATATATCTCTTTTTCTTCTTTAGCCGTTTGTTCGGCGTGAATGGAGATATCCTGCCTTTTTTGTTTTGCTTCGTAAATCAAGACTAGGATTATGTTTGGTTTTGGAGTTGGGAACCAAAATAACACAAAAATATAAAAGTAACAAAAATAAGCCACTATTTTAGTAAGTAACTAAAATAAGCTTAGTGGAAGAAAAAGTTCCACTATATCCAATAATTTAAACGTTTTCCGTTAGTTTCATAACGTTTATTTTTAATATATAATGGAACTTTTTCTTACACTTTATAAAGTGGAGTTTTTTCTTCCACTTTATAAAGTGGAACTTTTTATTCCACTTTATAAAGTGGAACTTTTTATTACACTTTATAAGAAGAATATTTTCACGTCTTGAAGAAGTTTTTTCAGTGTTGTCATATAAATTATATTGATTTGATATGTCATTAAAATGGAAAAAAATATTTCATTATGTATTTTTAATATTTTATTCTGAAAAATCTATTTAAGGACGTTTATGCATAGTTGATAGCACCTACAACATAAAGTCTTTTATATTTGTTCATTTCAATCTAAAAAAAATATCTTCTACACCTAAAGTTAAAGTTTCAATTTATTGGGATGGCGAAATTATACATGACGGAAATACCATTTATTATAATTGTCCTCCCAAACACAATGCTAAATATCCAATAAATGTCCGATATCATAAATTTATAAAAGAATGAGTATAAACAGTACGATTATAGTTTGATTATAGCCGAAAAATACCCTACTTCATTTTTATCACAAGGACAAGTAAATTTTAGAGAGTGAATTATATATAATGATGAATCGTTGACCGACTTTTTAAGGGTTCCAAATGACTATATAGATCAAATCAAGTCAACAATACTTGGAATCTATGTTACGAAGGAGCCTAAGATTAGTCAACAACGTTCTCCTTTATCGGTCAATGTTCATCCCTAATTAGAAAATCATAATAGCATTGATGGATTCCCGATAACTCAATTCACAGATTTTCCTAAAATGACTCATTATCAAAATACTCTTACCGGCCGATATGATTTTGATTTAAACAAAACTATCAATGATAGTGACCGGTAATGCTCAATTATTATATTTCAATTATTGGTTGTTGATTTTGTCAATTATTTATTAATTTGTATTATTTATTATTCTTATTATTATATATTTTGTAGCGATTTACCTCAGCAAGATAGGAATATTGCTCCAAGTTATGTGCTAAATAATTATTTTGGTCAGTCTTCACACTTTGAAATGACGGAAAATGTTGAGACATCCTCAAATTTTCATGTCTCGCCTACTTTTGATGCAGATGATTATCACTATGTCTAACACTTTTTTGTAAGTGAATTTTTGATGCAGATGACCATCTTCAAAGTGATTTTTTTTTGGAAGCCATGAAAAGAAAAATGAGAGAAGGTGAAGGTGAAGATGAAAAGGTAACTTTTTATAAAGTGGAAGATTTTTTTTCCACTTTATAAAGTGGAATAAAAAGTTCCACTTTATAAAGTGGAAGAAAAAGTTCCGTTATATATTAAAAATAAACATTATGACAGTAACGGAAAACGTTTAGAAAATTGGATATAGTGAAACTTTTTCTTCCACTAAGCTTATTTTAGTTACTTACTAAAATAGTGGCTTATTTTAGTTACTTTTATATTTTTGTGGCTTATTTTTGTTCCCAACTCTTAGTTTCGATCCTTGGCTTTGTGTTGTTTTTGATAATGTTTTCATCACTTTCAGGCTGCTCGTATTGTTACTTGTTAATTCCTGTGAGTTGGTGTTAATCATAATATATAACAAGTTAACACTTTTTCTTGGAGGAGTAGGTCTAGCCAAACCACGTTAAATCTCTGTGTTATTTCTCTTCTCTATTTTCTTTATATGTGATTTGTACTAGTTAATCCACGATATTTTCACAACAGAGACACATTTTTGTCTCTATTAAAAAACAAGCGGAAAGTTTATAGAGAATATGTCTCAGGATATCAAAGAAATAAAATAATTAACTATTTTTAGGGTTTTTAAATTGTGTTGTTAGAGTTCTATTTGACTTATATTTTGGAGTTAGTTCTTTTTATTTTTTATTTGAACTAAACTAACAAGTTGGTAAAATATTTTTCTATTTTTAGTTAGGCATTATATATATATATATATAT
>NC_028646.1:55285855-55324190 GCF_001406875.1 Solanum pennellii | reverse complement strand
TATATATATATATATATAAGAAAAACCTCAACCTGGTGACGTGGGACCACCACAAGCCAGTATTTTCTTTTACAGTTTTTATTCACACAAAAACCCTACACCTGTGTCCACTCGTATGCCTTCCCATCCTACGTAACTCTTTAACAATGGTCACCTCCCTCTTACAAATCTCCACCAAACCTTCCTCCTTCACTTGCCGTAAGTCCCCTTTCCTCCGCAGAGCCTCCCATTCCCCTTTCCACTTCTACCAGTTGAATATCGTTCTCCCCGCTGAATTCAACACAAGTGATCAGCGCCACCACCATCCAACAAATTTCTGCGCGTAACCCAGGTATGGTATTCTTAACCTGCACTCTTCAAATTAAGTCTTTCATTTTTTATTCATTGCTAGACCATTCACTTATTTTTCCCAACACAAAAATGTTGCACGTTCAGACAATTCGACATACAAATGAGGATTCATGGTGGAGATAGAATGTGAATATTGTTGAGCATAACTTCAGTTTATGTTCTATGCGGCAAAGCCAATCCAACAAATGATGAATATGTTACTATACATATATTGGAGGTAATTAGTTTATACAATTAGAATCTATATGACATTCATTAATCACTAACCTACCGGATGATCAGAGTAAACTTAAAGAGGAGGATATGAAAAATGCTTGGACATGAATTGGAAGTTAAATTAGCTAATTAATGACACTTGGATTTCGGTCTCAGATTTCTCTATCTTGGTACTTGTCTGGGGGAATTTGATGGGTGGGTCAGTTTGCTAGGGTGAAAACTGATATTGCAAGGTGAAATTCGGGACTTCGTACAATGCGAGAGAGCTATGGTAGAATCAAATTTAAAAGAAAGAAGCAACTTAACCACTAAGACAAGAAGGAATAATAAATAGGATTTGGCATGTAAGCTTTTAAATACATGGGATACCGGAAATTGTTCAATACTGAATAATTCCTCCTGCACTTCAGTGTATATGGTAGTAATGCTTAGAAATTTACTGGGGATTCCTTCAAGAGTTGGTGTGGTTTTTTGATTTCCTGATGTGCAGATATGTTTTAATACTTGACTCATCTAAAAAAATTACTTCTTCTATACTATGAAGTTCAGTTGTGTTTCTGACGAATAGGTATGTAGTTGTCTATTAGCAAACAACAACTTTGAATTGATTCATGTCAATTGAAGATAGTCAGAGCTCCGAGCGGCGATACCAGTACCTCTTCAAATACTACAAAGAATGTGAAACCAATAGAAGATTAACCTGTGCTGCTTGATATTGATAATGGTAGTAGATATTATAGCGCTGATGAGGCCAGCCGTGATAAAAAAGATTGATGTGGTCCCTTGATTCGCATGAAAAGGAATGGTTCAATATATGCAACTTGTTGTTACTTCATCTTCCACAAAGGCGGTGTGGTTTCTTTTTGTACCTCACTTTTGGACGAGTCGTCTTCTATCAAACTAAAAGTAACCTTACTATCTTCTCACTGCGTAATTTGGGGCCATTTATGATTGAGTCACATGCTCTGTACTTTTCTCTACAATGACTTTTTTTTAGTGTCATGTATGATGCTAACAAACTTTGTCCTGCTTACTTCATCTTCCACAAAGGCGGTCTGGTTTCTTTTTGTACCTCACTATTGGACGAGTCATCTTCTATCAAACTAAAAGTAACCTTACTATCTTCTCACTGCGTAATTTGGGGCCATTTATGATTGTGTCACATGTTTTATACTTTTTTCTACAATGACTGTTTTTTAGTGTCATGTATGATGCTAACAAACTTTGTCCTGCTTACTATGTCCCATATTTGTTTCAATAGGATGCTGGAGAGTAAACAAGAAACAAAGTGAGCCAAGGGAAAACACTTCATGGGGAAGACTCATCTTCCAAATCCGGTATTCTTCCATGGTATGTCATACATATGCATATTAGGATGACATAGTTAATACACCTTTGAAGTTGCTACAGCAATTAGAAAATACGCTTACTCATACACATTTGGAGTCGCTGCAACAATTACAAGATACCCTTACTATAAAGGGTGTACAAAGCCTAAACAGTAAAGGGATAATGAATGATCAAAGGGTAAAATTAATGAGGATCAGAAGCAAATATTGTAACAAGCGGCTGAAGAAAAAGAATGAGAGTTGGTGTTTCTGTTTGTTTGCGCTTTTATTGTCTTGGTATCGAATGGATTTTGACAGCCGAAAGCATGTTAATTTGTTATAACAAATTGTCCAAGTTGACAAGTGATTCGACACCCCCGTAGTTAGGGACTTGTACATTGTGGGAGTGTGGTGGTAGGCTCAAAATTGAGCTAAGTGAGAGAAACATTATAAACTTAAAAAGCCAAGGAAATAGAGGTGGGCATTTAAGCTTGGTGCATTGCATGTAAAACTCGATTGTATTAATC
The DNA here is from genome assembly GCF_001406875.1 of Solanum pennellii. Taxonomy (NCBI): domain Eukaryota; kingdom Viridiplantae; phylum Streptophyta; class Magnoliopsida; order Solanales; family Solanaceae; genus Solanum; species Solanum pennellii. The sequence continues at coordinate 55,321,768 of NC_028646.1, read as the reverse complement.
AGCTATATGCTAATGTTGAATCAATAATATGATATGTTTAGTAACAGTGATTTACCAATGAATTGGATGATAAATACAAGTTGTTAGGATGCTCGGACAATTTTTCAAGAATTAAATTTATCGTAACCCCGTTTACACTAGCATTTAAATGAGTTTATGAATGCAATTATTGACAGCCTTATAGGGGTTTTATTGCCACAATACTAATAATAGGTGTATCATACTGTTTAAACTTGGTTATCTCAAGAACGACTAAGTTAAAACTTTATGAAAATGGAGAAGTAAAACGAAATTCTCTATTTCAAAGCTAACAGATTAGCTTAAAAGGTGTTGTATTAGTTGAAATTACTATAATATTATCTGAAAAAGTATGTTGTTCCCATTCTTGAGGGAAAATGTATGAACTTATTATAGAATTCATCTAAAAAGACAACAATTTTTTATCATCCCCTTTATTAGAATATTAGTTTAATGCTATATGCCGTTCAAGAGGGGCTACATGTACATAGTTTGACATTCTTTTGTAAATATTAAAGTAGATGTCTCTGACGATGCTTGATAATCAATATGTTAATATAACAATTTAAAACTAAGACTACATTATTCAGTGTATAATTCAGAACATTAAATCAAGTCACTTATAATGGAGAAAATGTGGGAGCAAACCTTAAACCATATCGGGTAATAACTACAGTACAAAATCAATAAAATGTCACCTAATTGGGGTAGATTTCTCCCGCGCCAAGCGCTGGTAATTTACCTAGTTATATCTATAAATGCAAGTCTCTGGATTATTAATAAAACAATTTCTTTTGATAATATTGCAATATTTATTCTCTCAAAGTCTCTCTATTAGTTTCTTAATTTCTTTATTAAAAAACCAAAAAAGTGTGAGTATATATAATTAATATACTTATTTTCAGCTGCTTGGCTAAATACGTAACTTTCCCTTCAATTAACTTTGTTTTGATAGAGAAACATTCAAAAAGCTCCAGCACAACTCCATGGTTTCTATGTTTTTCCCACTACATAATTCTCCGCGCTCGATTAAATAAGTCAAAGAGGAAAATTCCTAAGGAGAATGTCTAATATAGTTGGTTTGCTATCTGAACTTTCACTTTATTGGTAAGAGTTCGATTTCTCACCTTTGTAATCTGCCTACCAAATTTTTAATTTAGGTTTTTCTTTGGTATATGAACTGCTTTGCAAAGAATAGTTACTAGCGTGAAACTTTAATCAACTACAACACACTAGATATATCTTGTAGAAGCAAATTATATTTTTGGATTAATCAAACTTAAGTTTCAATTTTTTTCTAGAGAGTAGGAGTTACTTAAATAACATCAAACTGTATAACCTTTTTGTTTATTATGAACATTGAGCAAGAAAGGTCTCTGCTCTCAAATCCAAGACAAGTCTTTTCCCGTCTACAATTTATATAAGAGTTCCATGTCGTTGTTTTAACTTTCAATGTGAAACACAGGAAACAGTAAAAGTAAGTTTTCATGCACATTTTCATCTTGGTGATTAAGCTCATTACAAGACCTATTAAGATGATCAAATGCTGCTAAGAACATTTTTAGAACCAATATAATGGGGCACTCTTTGCTATAAAATTCAATAAATAGAAGTCTTTTATAACTTTCTTTGTTGAAGTCCTTCAATCGCGTGAGTTTTAATGAAAGTGGAAGTAACGAGAATGTCTATTAAGGAACTTATGTAGATTTCTGTCCTAACATACCTTGAAATTTCAAGCTTTGTGCAACCAGTCACAACTGAAGCAAAATGATTCAATCTGCCCCCTGAAAATTAAATACGAATAAGAATGGACAGATTGAAGCTCAAACTAGTTGATCTAATCAAGTCCTAGGTCTTGGCGTAAATTATTATGGATCAAAGCTCTGGAAAAAGAAAAGTGAAGAAGAATTATATTGAGAAGATCATCAAATCAACTGAAGCTAATGTAAGCTCTTTCCTAACAACATAATTACTTCCTAAATCTTCTTGCAAATCAACACATTGCCTTTCAAAACTGTTAAACATGCCACAAAAAGTCGAAGATTCACTAGAGGACAGAAACTTGGTGGTCGAACTACTAATTAAATGTTATGATGTCCCCATTATGAAGAGTAAATTATTGAGAGATTATGTAGTCTTTACCAAATACTCATAAAGAGTCCAGCAATGATTCAATGGCCGAAGATATTGTTCTTCAACCAAACAAAAATTGTGGTTCCTTTGTCGAAGATACCAACCCTGTTAAACAATAAAATGGACTGTTATAGCATTTGTCCAACAAGTCTTAATGAAAATATACCTAAATTTATTGCTGCCATCAATTTTTACTTGATATGCCACATAAAAGTTCTAGCATTACCTTCGACCTAGGCAACTACGAGAAAAAATATAAGTTCTTCATGATTAAACCATATGTCAAAAGGAGTATAGATATTCCTTACTTCATGAAGAACTAGTAGAAAATGTGTTAGCTATTTCATTTGATGAGCTGTATAGTTATTACTTGGGTAAATAATACACTACTTAAATTTACAAGAAGCGTACACTGAGGCTAATGTAGACTCTTCCTAACAGATTACTTCCTAAATCTTCTTACAAAAAGCAAAAATATGACACTCGGCCCTAACTCAACCTCAAAAGATATAAGCAAACCATAAGTTCATTTTCCAACTAATGTAAGACTTTTACCCATCCTAACACCCCCATTCACATTCAGACCTGATTGAGCATGGAATGGGAGCTCAAACAGGGATGCACTTGGCCTTGACATCATTCAACGATATGGTTCCTGGGATATGACACCCGGGCCTAATTCAACCCTAAAAGCTAGCCTATGGGGAAGATTGCTCAAGTATGATATAAGCAAACCATCAATCCATTTTCCAATCAATATGAGACTTCTACCCACTCTAAACCATCACAGTGCCTTTCCAAACGGTTAAATTTTCCTCAACAAGTCGATGTTCCATTAGGGAAGGACAGGGAACTTGCTGGTTGAACTACTTTTTCTACAAAACAAATATGATGGTTCCTATGTGAAACATAACCACCACCACCAACAACCCTATTAACATTAAGTGTTATGATTAAAAAAAAAAAGCAGTGCCAAAACTTTTTATAGCATACCTCTAACAAGTCTAAACAAAAATTTACCTAACGTAATGTAAAAAATTAAAGATACTTTTTTGGAGGTATGAATAATCCTAGATATTTAGTAGAGCTTTCTAGAGTTATTTAGAGTAGTACCTTAAACACTTGATATATCTAGGAACTGTGTAGATGCTCTAAAAAAGTATATATTTATAGGAAATCATGGAAATATCTAGATTCTTGTTAGATAGTTAGAAGAGAAAGGTATCTAGATTTTTCGTATGGAAGTATCTAGAATAATTTCTAGAAGCATCCCTATACATGTATAAGTAGAGGTGGCATTAGGCATTTGTAAGTAACCCAGATCAAATAGTCTTCTTCTATATCAAAGTTACTTTATCCAAAGTATTCTTTCTCCCTTCTAGCTTCTTCTTCCTTAGTTGAATCTTCTGGTCTTAGTTAACAATCTTGGGCTAGTAGAAGGTCTCTCCAATTATATTTTTTCAGCTATTCTCTACATTGTATAAGAGCCATAACTATATGTTGGTTTTTGGGTGTTATTTCAAGATCGGGTTAGATTAAACTGGTTTGTCTATATGAATTTTAGTGGCCGTGTTAATGGACTTGGGATGGAGTTTTTGAACAGATCCAATTACAAGGTATGGAATACATGTATGGAATCATACCTTGTGGGAGAGGATTTGTGGGATGCTGTTTATCGGAATGACACAAGTCCTCCTGCTGAAGGACCGGGAAACAAAAGCATATACAAGAATAGAAGCAGATTAATGTGAAGGCGGAGTTCATTATGAAGAGGACAATCGCCTCCGATATATTTGATCACTTTATAAAGTGTAAATCAGCGCACGATATATGGAGGACCCTCAATCTCTTGTTCAACAAGAAGAATAAAGCTCGGTTGAATATATTTGAGAATGAATTGTCTAACACCACTCAAGGAAACTTTTCTATCGCCGAATACTTTTTGAAGATTAAGAACTTATGTTTCGAGATATCTTTGTTGAATCCGGAAGAGGAAATTTCTGAAGCACGAATGAGAAGAATATTCATTCATGGATTGAAGCCTAATGCATCCCATTTGTTACACTGGTTCAAGGATAGACTCAACAGTCATCCTTGGAGGAATTTGAAAATTTGTTATAGTCACAAGAACTACTAGTCAAGCAGTTGGCTAGTGTATTTGTCAAGGAAGGAGAAGAAAATGCTCTTGTAGCCAACAAGAGGAACTTTAAAGGAAAACCAATAGATATGTCACATAATCGATTCTCAGGTGGTTCACGCTAAGAGAAGGAAGAACCTTCTAACTATTATGGTAATAAATCTCTTAGATATTATCGTTGAGGTGAAGTAGGACATGTGAAAAGATATTGTCGATCCAATGTGAATAATATAAAAAGCTCATGAAGAAGAAGAAGAGTGTGAAAAATGTTTTGCATCTGAGTCTCGACCAATAGATGTCATGATTTCTATCAATCTTGAAAGAGATTAGATCGAGGATTTAGAAATATAATATAGCAGATCACTTGGAGAAGCAAGAAACTAATGTTGTGGACATTAAGCAAGAAATATTTGAGGATCTTCCAAGTGGTGATATGGTAGCTTCTATTGAAGAAATCAAAGAAGAATATCTTGAACAAGAAGTATCTGAAACTACACGAGTTAATGGAGATCATTATAAAAGAAAACATGGAGGAAAATGTATTGATATCGGATGTATATGGTCAATCATCTGCAATATCAGGGTCAACTAATGACTAAAGACGCAGATGGAGAAAATAGAGATCAAACAGAAGAAGAAGATGATATTGAAGTCTTAAAGACAAACGGTATGATTTTTGAAAGTTTTGAAGCTGCAAAAATATCTATCAATGGGATGATAAGAGAATATGGCAATGGATCCGATGCTGTGTTGAGACTTCACATGAAAATGATAGTGTTTCTCTGGATAATATAATCGTCGTAAAGTTAAGAGAAAGGGGGAGGTTGAGAACTCAACGAGAAGATAATTTGCATTGATCAACCGGCAACGAAGAATTTTCATCATTTGAAGAAGTAAGAGGAGGTCGAAAAAACTGCTGAGATTTTCACCAAGACGTGGCTTAAAGCTTTAGTTGAGTTCTTCCATGAAAAGTGTGGGGTAGTTTCCAAAAAATCACTTTAAGGGGGAGTGTGAAAAATTAAAGATAATTTTTTCGAGGTACAAGTAATCCTAAATATTTAGTAGAACTTTCTAGAGTTATGTAGAGTAGTACCTTAAGTACTTGATGTATCTTGGAACTGTGTAGATGTTCCAGAGAAGTGGGCATTTATAGGAAATTATGGAAATATATAGATTTTTGTTAGATAGTTAGAAGATAAAGGTATCTAGATTTTTGTTATAGAAGTATCTAGAATAATTTCTGGAAGCATCCCTATACAAGTAAAAATAGAGGTGGCATTAGGCATTTGTAAGTAACCCAAATCACATAGTCTTCTTTTATATCAAAGTTCCTTTATCCAAATTACTCATTCTCCCTTCTATCTTCCTCTTCCTTAGTTGAATCTTCCGATCTTAGTTAACAATCTTGGGCTAGCAACAGGTCTCTCTAATTATATTTTTCTTCTACTATTCTCTACACATAATTGTCTTCCACTTATACGATTTGGCCTTATTTACAACAGAGATATTTTAGAATAACGTTGGAACCAGTGACCTATAAATAAATAAACATAAACTTTCATTTGATAGATATACCTTACTTGAAGAATTAGAAGAATAATTGCAATTGATTTATAATCTTGCATTTTTATGTAAAAATGATTTCAGGAAAGAGTATTAAATTACTTATACAATACTTCTTTTCTAGAACTCGTGGCAAGTAAGACTATTTAAAATGCGACTCAAAAATAGAGACTTACGTCTTTCCTTAATGATCCTCCCACCCACTTCAATTCTTGGAATGTGGAAAAGTTCGGACCACTGGGAGTTGGTGCAATTATCTTCTAACATTGGGCAGCCTTCAATTTTAAGGTTCATTAATTTAGTGAGGCATCACATGGCATCTAGGGATGACAAATGTTTTAGTTTTTCACTATTCTGTAAAATGAACTGTTCCAAAGAAACAAGGTCACAGAGCCCATTCGAAAGAGCTTCTATCATTTGAAAATCAGGGATATCCAAATATTATTATTTTGTGAGGTGTCTCATGGCAAATCTAAATAGCAGATGCTCTTGATTTTCGCATTTCTGTAAATCTAACTGTTTCAAACAAACAAGGTTACCGAGCCCATTGGACATATTTTCTAACAGTGGAAATTCACTGATCTCCAGAAACTGTAATTTACTCATGGCCTCTGAGAAGTCCAAATGTTGTAGTCGTTTGCACCTCACTAGTTTTAAAAATACAAGAGAAGTAAGCTACCAAATCTGCTGGAATGTATGCGTCCACTAGCTACCAAGGGACCAGGTCCTTCACATAGAATTAATGCATGAAATTTAATGCAGAAAGAAATTTAGAGAAAATAATTTTACATTAAAACCTCCTTGCTTAATGGAGTAAAACCACGACTTGTCTTACATGATTTTTCAAACAATTTTTACTATTCTTCTCAAGCAAAAGTAAAACACAATTTACACCACAATAATTGAGATTAACCTGATAATCTCACACTAAGTAATATACGCTATTACTTTAACGAGCCTAAGCAATGCATTCATTGCCAACTAAACTGATCCTCTCGATTAATATCGACTTTTACAGTAAGAAACAAGGTTACCCTTGACTCTATGCTTACAATGATTCACACAAATTTTTGAAATGTTTCTAACACATGTGAAACGAATCCTACAAGTTAAGCACAGTTCCAAGCAATCAAAATAACAACAGTCCAGGAAGCAAATCGTCAGTCTATAAGGTCCTTTGTTTTTTTGTTGAAGCTTGAGTTTTCTCTCTTTGAATTAATTTTTTGTTTGACATGTTGAATATATCAACCATAAAGAGTTATTATCTTTGGACAAAAAGCCTCGTTCGTTCTGATTGGTGTGGTACACTGACACCACACCAACCTCTGACGCAACAACTTTCCAGTTGTATAGCACATAGACCTGGACGAGCACACTCTGCAGAGGATAGGGTCCCTGCAGTTGTGAGGATCATCAACACATTTAGGAACAGTAAGACTTAACACTTCCATTCAAGCTCATACCTGATTGAGCGTGGGCTGGGTGCTCAAACAGGAATGCACTTGGACTTGACATCATGTAAAGATATGGTGCCTGGGATATGGTACCTGGGCTTAATTCAACCCCAAAAGCTAGCCCATGGGGAAGATTTCTCAAGTATAATATAAGAAAACTATCACTCCATTTTCCAACCAATGTGAGACTTCAACCCACTCTAAAGAATCACAATGCTTTTCCAAACTTTTAAATTTGCCTCAACAAGTCGAAGTTTCACTAGGGAAGGACAAGGAACTTGTTGGTTGAACTACTCATTCTATAAAATAAATATGATGGTTCCACTGTGAAACATAACCATCAACAAAAAAAACCCTATTAACTACTAGAATATATGATAAATATATTCTGATTCATTGTATATATGACCTTTGTTAAGTGTATATTTAGTTCCTACTTATAATGAGTTAGTTTCCTTAATTATTGTCTTGTATTGATTGTATATTTAGTTCCTACTTATAACTGGTTAGTTTCCTTAATTATAGTATTTTATTGATTGTATATAAACCATTGACATCAATGAAATAAGGTAAGGGATCAAACCCTTTCTTGGTATTAGATTTCTAGGGAAAAACACTTCCACTTTCTCTTCAGCACCACCGTCAGCCCCTCTGTTCTTCTTCGTCTCTTTTCTATCATCACCGCGTAGGACTCAAAATCTTCCTTTCACCCTGCTCTTGCTGTATCAAACATCAAGAACCATTTTCCCATCGCTCTTGAGATGGATAACGTCCAATGTTCCACATGGGTGAACTATTTAAGATTCATGCCCGATCTCATCAAGTTCTTGACGATAGTAGTCCTCCTGGAAAGGGCAAGTAGAAAGTGTCGAAAATAGATGAGGAGAAAGTGATTTGATCGACTCTTGACGCTACCGTTCTACAGTGGATCTACGCCACTATATCTCATGATCTTCTCCATATAATTCTTGAACCAGATATCACGGTAAGGATACTTGGAATAGATTGCGTGACATTTTCCAAGATAACAAATACTCTCGTGCCCTCACCCTAGAGAACGATTTCAATTATTTTAACATTGAAGATTTTCCAAGTGTATCGACCTACTGTTATTACCGCAAATCTTTGTCGCACCAATTCAAGAATGTTAGCTCTCCCATCGTCAACAATAGACTAGTTCTTCAACTGGTCTCTGGCCTCACAGAACCCTACAAAGGTGTGGCCACTCTCATTCACTAACATGATCCGTTACCCCAATTTTATTTGGCCCGTTCGATGGTTACTCTTGAAGAGGCTGGCCTTGCTAAGACGGCATCACATATCTCCTCATCTGCCATGGTGGCTCGTGATTTGAATAGATCGCATGATATTGTTGATCATTCTTCTTCACACCGAAATACTAATGGTGGAAAGAGGACCACTACTGCAACAATAATCTCAACAACAATGGTGGTCGTGTAGGTAACAAGGGTGATAGCGGCGGTGGGGGTAAGGCTAAAGTTGGTGGTAAGATAGGAGGCAGCAACATGTGCAGTGGCGGACAATAACCAAAAGTTCAGCATCTTCCAACCAATTCTCCATTGTCTTGAGGTCAGTCCTGGCCTTGGATGGCACCTTGGGATCCCTAAACTATACCTCCTTGTCCATATCAATCAAATTTGAGTAGTCCCAATTATGGACAATAGCCAAAACAACAGCCTGGTATACTTAGGCCCAGATCGCAGCAGGCCTACATGGCAGCGCCAACTCCAACCGACATTGAAGCCAGAATGCATACTCTCGGCATCACTTCTTTGGATGTTAATTGGTACATGGACACCGGTGCCACTTCTCATATGACATTCCCACAAGGTAGCCTCACATCTTATTTTAATATGAGCAATAATCTATGAATAATAGTTGGTAATGGTCAATTAATTCCAATTCATGGTTATCGTCAAACTAAATTATCATCGTCGTGTCCTCCCATACAAATAAACAATGTCCTTTATGCCCCTCACCTTGTTAAAAATTTGGTAGTCAGAAAATTTACAACTCATAACTCTGTCTCTATTGAGTTTGATCTGTGTGGATTTTCTGTGAAGGATTTTCAGATGAGGAGACCAGTAATGTGGTATAAATGTCGGGGCATGCTGTACCCCATCACTTTTGCAGTCACTTCTCCCTATACTTTTGTTGTTTAGCACCATCTTTTTGGCATGATCATTTGGGTCACCCAGAAGTACCTGTTTTGAACTCATTTAGGAAGAGTAAATTGATTGAATGTAATCAAATTAAAGACTATCTTATTTGTCATTCTTGTCCTCTTGGAAAACATGTTAAGTTGCCATTTTATCAATAAAATTCTCGTACTATTATGCCATTTGATATTATCCTTCGTGATATTTGGACATCGCCTGTTTTGATTTCGTTGGGTGATCGATATTATCTTGTTTGTGGATGATTATTCAAAAATTCTTTGGACTTTTCCTTTATCGCACAAATCACAAACATTTTCCACATTTTTTAGTTTCAAGACATTCATTTGAACCCAATTTGAGCGAGACATAAAAAATATACAATGTCAATAATGGAACGGAGTTTGATAACGGACCCTGTTGGAATTTTTGTTAAAGAAAATAGTCTTTTGTTACGACTTTCATGTCCCCATACATCCCCTAAATGGGAAAGCTAAAAGACAAAGTCGTATTATCAACAACATTGTTCGTATGTTATTGGTCCATGCTTCCCTTCCTTCTTGTTTTTGACATCATGCTTTGCATATGACGACTTACCTTCTTAATATCCTTCCTCGTAAGCTTTTAAATTATCAATCTCCTCTTTGCATTATTTATAAAAAAGATCCTTCTTATTCTCATCTTTGGGTGTTTGGATGTTTATGTTATCCTCTTTGCGTCTACAACCATAAACAAACTTCAACCCCGGTTAACTCCTTGTGTTTTTTGGGTTATCCTAAAAATCACCGTGGGTATATATGCTTTGAGTTGTCATCTAGAAAAATCATCATTAGTTGTCATGTAATATTTGTTGAGACACACTTTCTCTTTCCAAAGACTTGTACTCCTCAAACTCACACTATGGATTTCTAGACGATAGGACATCTCCCTACATGGTCCATCATGTCACTACCTTTCCTAACCCACAAGTTGCACCTGTTCCTAACACAACTACATACCTCGCTCAACCAAGAAAGTGGTTTCGACATGCCGAGCAGGCAAGACGACCATCCCCAGCCGACCCCTGGCCTTTCCCAGTCGACTGTACCGAGCCCATCTACTCTTTCCACTCTCCCATCCAACATTGTTCATAGCCCAACTCCAATCTCTCCCTTATGTCTACCCATGTGTCCTTTTGCTCGGAATCAGCATGGGATTTCTAAGCCAAAGAAAATTTTCAACCTTTTTACATCAACGTGTAAATCCCCCTATCTCGTAACCCTGTGTCTGCTCTTCGTGACTTCAATTGGAAAGTTTCTATTGATGATGAATATAATGCTCTTATTGAAAACTAAGACATGGGTGTTGCTGCCTCGTCCTCCAAATGTTAATGTAATTTGGTATATGTGGATTTTTGCTCATAAAGAAAGATTTGTTGGTTCTTTTGAGAGGCATAAACCCCGTCTTGTAGGTGATGTTAAAACTCAATTGGTTGGCATGGATTGTGGTGATATGTTTAGTACGGTCATCAAACCAGACACTATTCACATGGTTCTCAGTTTGGCTCTCTCTAAGTCCTGGCAGAGTCATCAACTTGACGTCAAAAATGCCTTCCTACATAGGAAACTCAAGGAGACTGTTTACATGTATCGCGATCGTTATCACCCTAATCATGTGTGCTTGCTGAAACAATCTCTCTATGGTCTCAAACAGGCTCCAAGGGCTTTATATAAGAGTTTTGCTTACTATGTTCGTGCTCTTGGTTTTCTCAAAGTACTTCAGATCATTTGTTGTTCATTTATCATCAAGGTAATTTTATGGCTTACCTTTTATTGTATGCTGATGATATCATTTTGACTGCTTCCTTGGATATTCTCCGTCAGTCTATCATCTCTCTTCTTAGCTCCAAATTTGCTATGAAGGACTTTGGCCATTTGAGCTATTTTCTAGGCATTGCAGTCACTTGTCATGCAGGTGTTTTATTTTAATCACAAAATAAATATGCCACCGAGATCGTTGAATGAGCAGGCATGTCATTGTATAAGGCAGCTCCTACCTCTTGTTGATACAAAACCAAATCTTGGTACTACTACGAGCAAATCGTTTGAGGATCCATCTCTTTATAAAAGTCTTACCGGAGCACTTAAGTACATTATATTCACAATACCCAATATTACATGTACAGTGCAACAAGTACGATATTCATGCATGACCCGATGGAGGAATACATAATACACTTAAGTGCATTTTGCTCTACCTACAGAGTACTATTGATTTTTGTCTTCACTTGCTTCCTTCATTAATATCCACTCTTATGTCATATATTGATGCTGATTGCGGGGATGCCCGGAGACACGATGTTAAAGATCGGGCTACTGTGTCTTTCTAGGTGATAACTTGATCTCTTGGTCTGCTAAATGTTGGACTACTTTATCTTGTTCTAGTGCAGAGGCAGAATATTGAGGGGTGGCCAATGTGTTTTCTAAGTCGCGTTTGATGAGAAATTTGCTTTTGGAACTTCATTGTCCTATAATAGGCTACATTGGTGTATTATGAGAATGTGAGTGCCATATATCTTGCTAGTAATCCTGTTCATCATCAACGCACTAAGCACTTTGAAATGGATATTCATTTTGTACGGGAAAAAGTGGCTTGCGACCATGTTCGAATGTTACATGTACCCTCGCGTTATCAGATTGCCAACATATTCACCAAGGGTCTTCTGTTGGTATTATTTGAGGATTTACGGGACAGTCTTAGCATTCAGTGACCTCCCTCTTTGACTATGGAGATGTGTTAGAATATATGATAAATATATTTTGATTCATTGTATATATGGCCTTTGTTAAGTGTATATTTAGTTCCTACTTATAGCTAGTTCGTATCCTTAATTATAGTACTGTATTGATTGTATATTTATTTCCTACTTATAGCTAGTTAGTTCCCTTAATTATAGTCTTGTATTGATTGTATATAAACTATTGATATCAATTAAATAAGGCAGGGGATTTAACTCTTTCATCAACAATAAGTGTTATAAAAAAACAAAAGCGCCACCTCTAACAGGTCTAAGCAATAACTTACCTAACATAATTGTCTGCCGCTCATACGAATTGGCTTGATTTACCACAGAGATGTTTTGGAATAACGTTGGAACTAGTGACCTACAAGAAAATAAACATAGACTTTCATTTGATTGCTATACCTTACTTGAAGAATTAGGAGAACAATTGCAATTGATTTATAATCTTGCATAAATTTTTTTCAAAATAATTTCAGGAAAAAGTATTAAATTCCTTAATAAAAACATCTTTTCTGTAACCCGTAGAAAATAAGAGACTATTCAAATTGCTACTCAGAAACAGAGATACGCTTGTTCTTAATTTTCCTCACGCCTACTTCAATTCTTGGAATATGGGAAATTTTTGACTATTGGGAACTGGTGCAACTTTATTATCACTTTTGTCAGCCTATAGGGAGCTTATAATTGTACTTTTATTACCCAGAAAATGAAAGCTTGTGTCACTAATTCTTAATTTGTTCCCTCCACCTAATAATTGTACCACTCCATTTATTACTACTCCCCTCCTCATTAAATTTTTTCAACAGATGAAATAAGAAAATAAAGGTACTTGTAGGAGGGGAGGTCTCATCACCAAAAATTACGATGGAATGATAAAATAAAAAAAATTCAAGGCTTTTTTAATCAGATGTTTCGCGTTCAAGTAAGATGCTGTTGGAAGGAAGTATTTTACGCCCCAAATTAGAATGCACAAATTCAAATATTTATACTGGTGCACACATACATATATTTCTACTGCCTACCAGCAATTAAAAGAATTAATAAAACTTTAGACCTTAATGTGATCAAGTTTCTGCTATTAAATAGAGAAAATTGTACCGCACATCATGTTCACAACTCCAGAAAAAGCTAAACAAAGTTTGTTACCTTGTTTTGATCAACAATGATGTTGGAATTATTATTTTCTATGACGAAATCACAAGATATGGATCATTCTAAATTTTTGACCTGTTAATATAAAGCTATAATGTATACTCTCTTCGTTAAGCAGGGGTAACAAAATCTTTTGACTTTTTAACATGCTTAGCTTTCCCTTAACTTCAAAGTAGTAATGGTTTGGAAACTTTATTTTGTGAGTATTGAAATACTCTGATAAGTGCTAATACTCCTAGATGTTGTGATGATCTCCTCACAAGTCCACAGACCTAGTCCATTGCAGAGTATAAATACTCGTCTTATGGCAAAATGTTGTGTAGTTGTTAAAATTGTCTATGTCATGAAGTTGGTGAAGTTAAAGAGTACTTCACCAATTAGAGGTGACGAGGTACATTAAGTAATGATTCTTTATGGTAGATATCAAACACAAATATTCATCATTCATTCAAAGAGAAATGCTTTCAAGCTTTAAAATAGCAAGGGACCTGATAGAGTTGCTTCAATTGCTTTATGTACTAGTTGTGCTTTTGTTTTCTTCTAATAGTTCTTATATTATAGGATTCATTTAACTTGTGATAGAAACACTTCAAGTCTGTGTGAATCATTGTAAGAACTAGGTCAAGGGTAACTTAGTGTCTTACTCTAAAGTCTATATTAATAAGTTAGGATTAGTATAGTGAGTAGTGTTATATTGCTCTGGCTCAACTAATTGATAGGAGGTATTTCTTAGTCTGAAGATTAGCAAACTAATATTATTTTCTAAACAAGATTTTACGTTTGCTTGGAGATGATTAGTGGAACCAGTTTGAAAAGTCCTGTTAAAGCCTGTTGAGACATGTCATGATTTACTCCCTTGAGCAAGGAGGTTTCCACGTACAGTTTCTTTTTAATCTTTACTTTCAACATTTGTTTTTACTGTTTATTACTATAATTGTGGTGAGGACCTTTTCCTATCTACATAAGTGAACACACACATTCCAACAAGTGGTATAAGAGCTTCACTTTCCAGTTTGGTAAACACCAAGAAAAGAACAGATCTTGAAAGAATGGGTGCTCCACCCAATATGGAGGAAGGACAATAATCTACCAGGCCACATCACTTCAATAGACATTACTATGGATGGTGGAAGAATCGAATGAATGACTACATCAACGTTGAGGACACTGAGTTGTGGGAATTATTCTTGATGGACCTTACATTCCTATAAAGGAGGTGAAGGATAGAGAGCTTACTAATACTGTTGTCAAAAATAGATAGGAGTACAATGAGGTAGATAGGAAGAAAATAGAAAAGAACTATAAGGCATATAAGATTCTAGTTTGTGGAATTGTAGCTAATGAATACAACAGAATCTCTGCGTGTGAGATTACCTAGGAAATTTGAGACTGTCTTCAAATAGCTTATAAAGGAACTAAACGAGTGAAGAAGTCTAAGGTTGAGATGCTCCCCACCCAATATGATAACTTCGTTATGAACAAGGGTGAAACCATCTTTTAGTTGAACTCAAGAATAACATTCTTCAATAACGAGCTAAGATGCCAGGGGAGCCTATTCTTGTCAGCAAGCAAGTTTGCAAGATTCTTAAGGTGCTTCGTGAATCTTGGGAAATCAAGTTATATGCCATAATAGAAGCTAAAGATCTAATTACTCTTCCTATGGATGAACTGATTGGGAATCTGTAAACCTATGAGCTAAACAAGAAATAAGAAATGATGATGAAGGAAGGAAAGAAGGAGAAGTACATTGCCTTGAGAACGTCTCAAATTGAGGTGATCGAGGAGAAGAATGAGATGGTGTATGTCGCTAGGAGATTTTAGAAGATCATGAAGAAGCATGAAGTGTTCCAAAAGAAGACCCCTGCAGGCAGAACTACAACTGCAAATGATCCTTCCCATAAATGTGGCAAGCTTTGTCACTTCATGAGGGACTACCCCAGTCAAAAGCAGGAAACTCATGACACTAGACCTCGCCAGAGGGACCTAGTCCCACAAAAGGCTCGGAGGAAGGCTAACACTGATCAGTTGGTTAGAAAAGACTTTGTTGTTTAGGGAGATGATTTAAGTGAATTAGAAGAAGATGCAGAAACTCATGAGGATGTTTTAATGATGTCCCTTAAAGATGATGCAAGTGTTTTAGGGTCCATATTATCCTTGATAGAAAAATATGATGATGAAGAGGATCTAGATGAGGTAACTCTTAAGATTTGTCAGGATACTCTTCCTATTGAAAAATTGAGGAAATTGGCTACCCTGCTTATTGACTGTATTGATGAACAAACTACTAAAAACTTAATGTTGAATGAAAAATTAAGTTTGTTTGAGGAAGAGAACTCAACTCTCATATCTCAAGTTACTGAAATGAGTGTATGGATAGGCATTCTAGGTTCTAGCAACATAACACCTGAGAACGACCCTTGTACCTTACTGGGTGGAAAAAGAACTCCTCTAAGATACTCTCTAACTGACTGAATAGAGTTTCAATGGAAGGAAAGGGTTGGGATGCAGACCAACAGAACCCCCTTATAACCCTCATAAAAAATATGGACAACCTCTTGTGCACTCGTTGTGGTCATAATGGTCATCTAAAATAAAATTGTGGGACTCTAAGAGAAGTAAAAGAAAAGCATGTGAAATTTGTCAGATCAGAAAACAATGGACACAAGGTTCCTAGTACCCGTTATTGTGTCAGTAAGAACATCATGCCCCCCGGACATAGAGGTTTCTTATCAAGCATTTTGGTAGGGATTGGGAACTTTGACTGAAGTTGATTCCTAAATCTGAAAAGTGATTCTTATGTAGAAAAACTAAAGAGGTTAGTGCTGGTACATGGATTGTGGATGCTCAACGCACATGACTGGAGATACTTCAAACATCCTCTCTTTAGAAGTACACTAGGGTGGTGGTGTCTCATTTGGTGGTGGAAGATGGGTTTTATTCTTGGTATTGGCAGGATAGGGAGATCTGCTGATAATTTGATAAAAAAATGAACACTATGTGGATGGTTTAAAATAAATCTTTTGAGTATTTCTAAAATCCGTGACAAAGGAAATGAAGTCAACTTCATGGCTGATAAATTTTTGGTTACCAATTGCAATACCAAAAGGGTTGTCATATCTACCACTAGAGTGAAAAATATGTATGTTGCAGATCTTCACTTTATGAAGGAGAGGATTTGTCCTGTGAACGTGCTCAAATTGATGATGCAAATCTATGGCACCGACAACTGGTTCATGTGAGTACTTCTTGGTTGAATAAACCTGTTACAGGGGACTAGGTTCGTGGATTGCGTAAGCTGAAGTTTAGAAATGATAAAATCTGTTATGTTTGTGCTAAAGGAAAACAAACTAAGTCATCATTCAAAGCCAAGAAGGGAGTCAATACAACGATACCTTTAGAGATTCTTTACATGGACCTATGTGGACCTGTCAGAGTCCAAAGCAAAGGAGGTAAATTTTTTTTTTCATTGTTGATGATTTTTCAAGGTTTACTTGGAACATGTTCATGCGAACGAAAGAAGAGACGTCTGGACGATTAATCACTTTTCCAAAGCCATCCTATTGAAGTTAAATTGCAAGATGACAACATCATGTCTGATCATGGCACGGAGTTTCACAACTCCCAGGTTGAAGGGTTCTGCGTAGAAAATTGAATTAATCACAATTTTCAGCACCAAGAACCACCTAGCAATATAGAGTTGTGGAAAGAAAGAACAGAACATTGGTAGAGATTGCTGAACAATGTTGATTGACTCAGGGCTTGAAATGAATTTCTGGACTAAGGCAGTCAATACAACATGCTATCTGACCAACATGTGTCTTATCAAATCCGTGATCAAGAAAAACCCTTATGAACTGCTGAATGACATGAACCCACCATTGCTCATCTTCAGCTATTTGGGTGCAAATACTTAGTATTAAATAATAGTAATGACGAATAAGGTAAATTCGATGCCATAAGTGATGAGGGAGTATTAATTGGTTATTCATCTACAAGCAACACTTATAGAGTTTTTAACAAAAGAACTTTTTGTGTTGAAGGAATTATGCATGTCAAGTTTGATGAATCGAAGAAGAAGAAGAATGGGAAAAAATAACACTATGAGTTTGAGGAGCTGATCAACAGAGAACAAGGTGATCATAGTACAAGAGGAAAAGGTTCAAAACATTCTGAAGTATCTGGTCACTCAAACTCACCATAGTAAGTAGTGCCTCACAACGCTGAAGAAGATGAATATGGTTTTGATAATGACAAGGAAGAAGAAAGTACTAGAACGTCCATATGGAAACATCAATACTCACATCCACTGGACAATCTCATCGCTCCACTTGATTCAAACTAGCTCTTAAACAAGAAAACTTGTTGCCTACTTAGCCTACATATAATCCATTGAGACCAAGAACATCAAAGAAGTCGGATGAGCTTCATTAGTTCGAGAGAAGTAAAGTGTGGAGCCTGGTCCCCAGGCCAATTGACAGAGCCGTTATAGGGACAACTAGGTTTTTCATAAACTAACTTGATGAGCATGGGACCATTACGAGAAATAAGTTGAGAATTGTGGTGCTAGGATACTACAAAGAAGAGGGGATTGTTATGACGAGACCTTTGCTCATGTGGCCAAAATGGAAGCTATCAGAATTTTGATCGCATTTGCTGCTCAGATGGAATTCAAACTGTTCCGAATGGATGTTAAGAGTGACTTCTTTAATGGAATCTTGAAAGAGGAAGTATATGTCAAACAACCTCCATACTTTGTAAATCTCACCTTGCCCAATCATGTGTTTATATTGGACAAAGCTTTGTACGGATTAAAGCAAACTCTCAAATCTTGGTATGAATGCCTCTCCAAGTTCCTCCTAGTCGATGAGTTTAAGAGAGGTAAAATTGATAAAAACTTGTTCTTAAAATCCAAAGATAAGGAATTATTGATTGTGCAGGTATATGTAGATGATATCATATTTGCAGCTACATCAGACTCACTGTAGAAAGGCTTTGCTGAATTGATGATTAGTGGTTTGAGATCAGCATGACGGGGGAGCTCACCTCATTTTTTGGGTATGTAGATCAAACCATAATATCAAGGCACTTCAATATGCAAAGAGAAGTATATGAAAGAGCTGCTCAAGAAATTAAATCTCCTTGAGGCGATGGTGTTTGATACTCCCAAGAGCACAAGTATGACACTTTATAGAGATAAAAATAGTGTGGAGGTCAATCAGACCATGTATAGAGGAATTATGGGTTACTCTTGTACCTCATTGCAAGCAAGTCTGACATAGTGTTCAGTGTAGGTATGTGTGCAAGATCTTAAGAAGCAACAAAATAATCTCATCCGAAGGTAGCTAAACGTATTCTTAGATACTTGAAGGTAACTCGAGCAGCACCAAACGACTCCTCATCCATCCTCATAGAGGGATTCTCAAAAGGAACATAAGTTACATTTTGTTGTCGTATAATTCAGCAAGGTATATGATGGATCTAGCAACATGGGCTTGATGTTGTATCATCACGAGGCTCGTAGTATTAATTGTCGCCAGAGAAACTCCCCGAGAAAAGTGAAGTACAATTTATAATTGATATGTATTACCTTATTCATATGAAAAGCATTAATTATTTTATTACATTGCATATTTTTCTTTTCTTCATGGTATTTTCAATATTCTTTCAGTTCAGATACTGTTTCATCCAGCCTTATTTTATACTATACATTTTCTATATAAACGTCTTTCGATATTGTATTATTTTATGAAGTAGATACTTGTGCTCAAAACTATCAATATCCGCTGGATTGAGACCACTATCTCGTCAGTCTTTGGTAAGACCTTATTGCTTTTGGGGAACTCCGTTCATTATGATTATAAGTAGTAGTATCTAGTTAATACTTTTGAGGTAGTCGTGGGTCTTATCTGGGTACCTACCTTCATTATAGTAGAGTAAGTTAAGTATTTCCTTGCAGACGCTTTGAACATTTTCATTATCTATAATAGCATTTTTAGACTATACAAGAGATTTAGCTAGGTGCTTTTTTTGGTAGCACCTTCTGATTTTTTTGAAAAAATAATTTTTGGTATGTTTTGGCTACGGGTGTTACATTGTTTCCCCCTTGGGAACATTCATCCTCGGATGAAGACTAAACTAGCTGAAATAGAGGGAGAAAGATGCAAACCCCACTACTAAACACTGAGAACTGAGTTCTGACTGAATTGACTTCTGAATACATGCAATTACGCGAAAAATAGAAGTACAAACAGAGTAAACATGATTCTAAAACTGAATTTACGCATGAATGACTGTAAAACTGAAGAGGAACTATTACCTCAAGTTGGAGTGGAATCGGAAGGAAAAAGGTAAGGATACTTGGCTTTCATGGCTGCTTCTGCTTCCCAAGTAGCTCCCTCTACGGATTGACTCCTCTACAAAACCTTGACTGGAGCGACTTCTTTGTTCTTCTAACCTGACTGTCAAGAATCTCAACTGGTACATCCTCATAAGAAATACTATCTTTCACCGCCACACTCTCTAATGGCACTATAGAGGCTGGGTCACCCACGCACTTCTTCAAGAGTGAGATGTGGAAGACCGGATGCACTGCTGCTAATTTTGCTGGCAACTCTAACTCATATACCACGTTGCCAATCCTTTTCAAGATCTTTTAAGGGACTAGATATCTAGGACTGAGCTTCCCTTTCTTTCCAAATCTCATCACCCCTTTCATAGGTGAGACTTTCAAAAAAACCCAATCATCAACTTGGAACTCTAGTTCCCTTCTTCTTACATCTGCATAAGATTTCTGACGACTTTGGGCTGTCTTAAGTTTATCTCAAATGAGTTGCATTTTCTCCATCGCATAAAGAACTTAATCTGGCCCTATCAAAGCTGCTTCACCTACTTCAAACCAACCAACAGGAGATCTACATCTACGCCCATATAAAGTCTCATATGGGGCCATCTGAATGCTGAAATGGTAGCTATTATTGTAGGCAAACTCAATAAGAGGAAGGTGATCATCTCAACTACCTTTGAAATCGATCACACAACCTCTCAACATATCCTCTAAGGTCTGAACGGTACGCTCTGCCTGCCCATCCGTCTGTGGATGAAATGTTGTACTAAGCTTAACTTGAGTACCAAGACTTTTTCGAAATGATATCCAGAAATGAGAGGTAAACTGAGGACCTTTATCTGAGAAGATAGACAAAGGAACCCCATGCAACCTGACAATTTCAGTAAGGTAAAGCTTGGCATAGTCCTCTGTCGAATATGTAGTCTTGACCGCAAAAAAGCGAGAAGACTTAGTCATCCTATCAACTATCACCCAAATTGAGTCATGCTGTCTTCGAGTATGAGGTAACCCTGTGATGAAATCCATATTGATCACATCCCACTTCAAAGTAGGAATATCGATCTCTCGAGTCATACCTCGCAGTTTCTGATGTTCTACCTTGACTTGCTGGTAATGGGGGTACTTACTCACAAAGTCTGCTATATCCCTCTTCATGTCATTCCACCAATAGACTTCTCGCAGATCACGGTACATCTTAGTGGCACCTGGATGAATAGAATACGTGGAGTTATGAGCTTCTGCAAGAATATGCTGCCTCAACTCTCCCACATCCGGAACACACAATCTACCTTGGTAGCGAAGTACACCATCTCCCCCTTGGGAGAAAACCTCCACTCTCTAATTGTTGACTGCACCCTTTAGTTCAAGCAAGATCGGATCACTCTCTTGCTTTTCCTTAACCTCCACTACAAAATATGATTCTGCCCCATTCTGAACTTTTACACCGCTGTGTGATATGCTCATAAGGCGAACTCCCAAGCGAACAATCTTGTGAACATCCTTCACTAGCTCCTTTCTTTTTTCCTTAACATGGGCTACACTACCCATAGATATTCTACTAAGAGAATCGGCCACTACATTCGCCTTTCCAGGATGATAATACACACTCATATCATAATCCATAAGGAACTCAAGCCATCTCCTCTGACGAAGATTCAACTCTTTCTGGGTGAACACATTCTGAAGGCTCTTATGATCGGTGAATATATCTACATGAACACCATACAAGTAGTGTCTCCATATCTTGAGTGCAAACACCACTACTGCAAGCTCGAGGTCATGAGCTAGATAGTTTTTCTCATGCACCTTAAGCTTTCTAGAGGCATAAAATATAACCTTATCTCTTTGCATCTACACACAACCAAGGCCAACTCTGGATGCATCGCAATAGATCACATAACCATCTTAACCCTCTGGTAGATTCAAGACAAGATCTGTAGTCAATCTAGTTCTCAATCCTGTGAAGCTTTTCTAACAATCATCTGACCATTTGAAATTGACCATCTTCTAAGTCAACCTAGTCAATGGTGAGGCTATGGATGAAATCCTTCCACAAACCTTCTGTAATAACCTGCTAGACCTAAGAAACTTCTGATACCTCTAGCAGAGCTAGGTCTAGGTCTTTGTTTTTCTTCTTCTATCTTTTGTGAATCTACGCGGATCCCTTCGCTAGATACAATGTGAACAATAAAAACAACGGATTGCAAACAAAACTCACATTTACTAAACTTAGTGAATAAGTGGCGATATTTGAGAGTCTATAGAACAACTCTCAAATGACTTGCATGTTCTTCCTCACTCCTAGAGTAATTGAGGATATCATCAATGAAGACAATAACGAACAAGTCTAAGTACTGTTTGAACACTCTGTTAATCAAATCCGTGAAAGCTGCAGGAGCATTGGTTAGTCCAAATGACATAACTACAAATTCATAATGACCATACCGAGTTCTGAAGGTTGTTTTCGGAATGTCACTATCTCTGACTCTGAACAAATGATAACCCGATCTGAGGTCTATCTTTGAGAAATGACTAGCACCCTGAAGTTGGTCAAACAAGTCATCAGTCCTGGGGATGGGATACTTATTCTTGATTGTGTCCTTGTTCAACTGTCTATAGTAAATGCACATTCCGAGAGAACCATCTTTCTTCTTTACGAACAATACTGTTGCACCCCATGGTGAAATACTAGGTCTGATGAAACCCTTATCTAGAAGGTCTTTCAACAGCTCTTTCAATTCCTTAAGCTCTGATGGAGCCATTCTGTAAGGAGGAATAGAAATAGGCTAGGTATCTTGAAGGAGATCAATTCCAAAGTGGATTTCCCTTTCGGGAGGAACCCCGGGAAGATCTTTTGGAAATACTTCTGGAAATTCACAAACTACTGGAACTGACTCAAGAGATGGGATTTCAAGGCTAGAATCCTTAACGCGAACTAGATGATAGAGATAACCCTTAGATATCATCTTTCTTGCATTAAGGTAAGAAATAAATCGACCCATAGGCACTAGGCTACTACCCTTCCATTCTATGATTGGTTCGTTTGGAAACTGAAAACGAACAATCCTAGTTCTACAATCGACTAAGGCATAACATGAGTGTAATCAATCTATGCCTAGAATGACATCGAAGTCTACCATTTCAAACTCTACTAGATCTGCTGAGGTGACTTTCTAAGAGACTATGACAGGGAAATTTCTGTATACCCGTCTAGCTATAATTGGGTCACCAACTGAGTAGAGACTGAGAAGGGTTCTGAAAGTGTTTCTGGACTGGCACTGAATTGGACTGCTATATAAGGAGTTACAAAAGAAAGAGTAGCCGCTGGATCTAACAATGCATAAACATCAAGGTCAAAGACTCGTAACGTACTAGTGACTACATCAGGAGAACCTTCCTGATCCTGGTGAGCCTGAAGAGCATAAAGTCTGCTCTGGCGCCGACCGCCACCTGTACCATATGAGTTACCCTGCTGAGTTGGGAGACTTGCTGGTGCTGCTGAATTTGTAGACTTAGCTCTACCATTACTACCTCTTTTACCCAGTCTAGAAGGACAGTCCCTAAATCTGTGACCAGACTGACCACATCCAAAACATCCTTCTTTTTCTGCAAAACATGTCAGGATGGTTCTTACCACACATAGGGCAAGTGGGGTAAGTGTTGGTGCCTGAAACACTTCCCTGAGACTTAGAGCTTGGTGCTCTGCCCTTCTGGTCATACCTATTCTCGGAGGATGGAACACTAGCTGATGAAGGGGCTGGAGCTGAAAACTTCTGCTGACCTTGTGAGCGATTTCCACCACCCGATTTCTACTGAGAATAGTCATAGTTCCTAGTCCTAACCTTCTTAGTTTCCTTAGCCTGTTCCCTAAGCTTATCACCCTCAACCTGGTGAGCATGAGTCATAAGCCTAGAGATGTTCATATCGCCCAACAACATAGCATTTCTGCACTCTGTCTTCACCAAATCTGATACTCCATACAAGAACTTATTCATCTGAGCCCTGGAGTCATCAACCATGTGAGGAGCATACCTGGAGAGTTGGTTAAACTTCAGCCCATACTCTTGGACTGTCATGTTTCCCTGTCTCAGGTTCATGAATTCTTGGGCCTTTGCTTCTCTCAACTCTATTAGGAAAAACCTGTCAAGAAAACTGTCACTAAAGCACTCCCAAGTAATAGGAGATGCATTTGCACCCCTATTCTCCTTCCACTGAGTGTACTAGATATGAGCCACGTCTTTAAGCTAGTATGAAGCAAACTCAACCCGATAATTCCCAGTAACCTGCATCACCTCAAAGATCTTCTTGATTTCGTCCAAGAAATTCTAAATATCTTCATTAGTCTGCGATCCTAAGAACTCAGACGGATTAATCCTAACAAAGTCACGGACCCTTGCTGATGTTGATCCACTATTTTCATTCATAGGTTCAAGACCCGATTGTTCTTGGGGGTCATACTCTGAGCCAATATCTGTATGACATTCCTAAACTCAACATTGGGGACTTCTTGATCTGGGATTGGAGGAGCTGCGTTTGCATTCCTGGCATTCGCATTCCTAGCGTTAGCTCTACGACAGGCATGATCTGTAACGTAGAACGTCAAATTAGAATAGAATAAGATCATACCTTGCGCACGATAAAAGTAACAAGAAAGTGATGTTTTTTCTAAAACACTTTATAGCCTCCCTAATATTAGATGTGGTGCACTTCACACCCATGAAAAGGACTCTACTTAGTGCGGCTTTTTAAGACATCTTAGGACTCTTGAACCTAGTGCTCTGATACTAAGTTTTTTCACGCCCCCAGCTAACCGCGAGACGCGGACACTGAACCTAGGACCACAAGTGATCCCAAGCTAACCCTGCTGGCATGATCATGAGCATACTAAAGATAATAAACTGTTGCGGAAGCTAAATCATACTTATAATAAAAAGATGGGGAATACCCATATTCTATAACTGAGATATTTGAAAATAGTGAGTTTAATACAAAAGAAATATTAACTCAATACTAAGTTAAATCTAACTATGTCTGAAAATATCCTCCAAACTAGACTAGAAATACTAGGACAAGCCCCAACTAAATCTAGCAAAAACTGAAACTAAATGACTAAAGACTGAAATGAAAATCATGGCTGTTGTCCTCGGAGAATGAGGACTCACCACTGAATCTGCTGAACTGGAGATCGGGAAATCGATCTATGCGTGATCTGGAAACTGAGAACCTGAACCTACATCACAAGAAGATGTAGCGCACGTATGCGTAAGTACTTGAAAGGTATCGAGCATGTAGGATAGAGTAAAGCTGAAATAAAAATAACTGAACAGGCACAAAAACAAGTATAATAATCTGAACGTGATGTGCTGATTTCTTAGCTAACTAGATGCAATGACCAATTTATAACATGCTAAAACTGAATACTGAATATACAGATAAATATTCAATGCAGAGAGTCTAACTAAACTATGGGAGCTACTAATAATCGATAATAAAACCACATGAGCTAAATGTGGAGTCCGATGCATATGCCCCATTGAGAGGACCCAATATACCCTGCCAAAGGTATAAAGGCATGCTGGCGTGATCACTAAACTTATTTCCCATAGAGGGGACTTACAACCTACTTGGCTAGTAGTTTTGGGACTATTGGGTACGCTAAACCCTAGTCCAACTCGGTATTATGCTACTCCCAATGAATTCTGTAAATTAACTGATTCTTTCTTAATTTATGTAAATACTGGATAGCTCAAAAATGAACATGCAAACTGAGAATGCAACAATTAATTTGGTAATTATGCATTTATAAGTAAGGCATGTATATCTGAAGTGTCTGAAATATATGACCTAGCATGTGTAATTCAAGAACTAAAGAAATACAAATCTAGGGTACTAATATTAATGAGATAATCTTAGTAATAACATGATAATCTTATTTGGTACATATATTTAATAAATTCATGAAGTTATATCAAAGTTCTAGAAACCCTAGGTTTAATCATGATAAGAGAATCAAGAACTAACTGAAAATAAGGACCCAATGGGTGAAAGGAACCCACTAGTGAAATCCCACATACCTGGTGATGAAATCCACGGAAAAATACTTAAGTTTCGGGGATGGAACTGCTGGAGCTTGTGGCGTTCTTGAACTAGGGTTCTTGAGCTTTCTTCTTCTCTCTTGCTTCTAATTTTCTATGTTTTGATTTAATGATTAGACTTAGATATGTTTTAATTATGTTACTAGGCTTAAACTGACTAAAATCTGATGATTTATGGTGAAAACGATGTAAATTAGGGTTTAAACGGAGTGGGAAATGTCAAAAAGCCCCCTAAGAAGGTTGCTGTCAGGCCTCCCAACGGTCAGGACTGACGGTCCGTCGTGCGCCTGAGGCCCCGTCGTTGGGTCCGTTGTGAGGGCCTATTCGACAGGCCTTTACTAAAATAGGCATAACTTTTTACTCAGAGGTTTGATTTTATGAAGGTCAGTGGCTATGGAAAGATAATTCAATATCTATCTGCGGGTAGGTCATAAGAGACCTAATTCATTTTTGCTAAGATTTATGATCATTTTAAGTTAACCCAACTGCATTTCCCCTTAACTGGCTGCAAATTTTCCACCTACGGACCGTAGGTCCACCTACGAACAATGCTGGTCATCCATTGCTCTTGTCAGAGAGTGATTGAAGGGAGTCTTGATCGACGGTCATGGACTACGGACCGTCGTTTGATCTACGGACTGTAAGTCCTTCCGTCCTCCAAGACTTAACCAATTTTTTCTAGGCTGAAATTTTGGGAGATCTGATCCTATCGATGGTTGTGCAGGACGAACCGTGGTTTAGGCTACAGTCCATCGATGCCACCGTTGGTATCACCTTAAGATTTTTCTGAAAACTAATTTTTGGTATGTTTTGGCTATGGCCTACACCAGTGCACCGGAGCCGTCTGTGGACTTAACTTGGAAGTCACAAGGCCCAGGCATCATATCACAATCATTTTCACGGTCTGCGGTCTTGATGACTTATGTTAGTGACGCCTGTGAAAGTCAGGTAGTAGCCTCTTTTGCCAACCCCTCAGACACCCATGCCCAAGTGAATACCACGAGGGCCTTCACGGTCCGTGGTCTTTATGACGGCTCGTTGGAGTGTCCATGAGAATTCACTAGTAGGTCCCCAAATCTGATCCTCAAGACCTCAGCACAAGTGAGGACCACGAGGACCTTCAAGATCCATGGTACTCCTCCACACATGTCGTACTAAAGGCTTGTGAAATAAAGGCTCAAGTTCCTCCACTAATTCCTGACCACGACCGACTTCACAGTCCGTGGTCCCTCTCCCGGTCTGTGAAGATGGTCGCGGTCAGCTCGCTTGCAGTTTAAGTCAAGATTATTTTGGTATTTTCCTTCTTTGTTAGACTATTAAACCTCGCCGTTTTAGCGCTAAATTTTATGGTTTTGGTCAGTTTTAGCCTATAAACATAACAGAAACTTACTTACCTAGGTCAAATCATATATCAAAACATAGAAAATTAGATGCAAGAAGAGAGAAAATAGGAGACTAACTTTAGCCCCAAGAATGCAATAAGTTTTTTGTAGTTTCAGCCTTGAAATCGAAAGATTTCTCCGTGGAATTAGTTGCTAGTTATGTGAGGTTTCATTAGTAGATGTCTTTCACCCGTTGGGTCCCTATTTTTCACTCATACTCTTGAGTCCCTTATATAATTAGACCTTTGGTTCATAAAACTTCTGTAAATTATCATGAATTAGTTATTAAATGCTAAAAATCAGATTACTATGTTATCATCTAGTTAATTGCATGAATTCCAGAAGCCTAGTTATGTATTTCTTTAGTTCTTGAATTATATATGCAAAGGTCAGATATTTCAGTTAATTCAACTTTTTTCCGATGTACATGCCTCAGTATATATATGTTCATTCTAAGTTTGCATGTCCTTTTGAGCTATTCAATATATGTATTATATAAATTAAGTCATAATCAGTTAACCACTTAATCTATTTAGAATAGCATAATATCGAGCTAGACTAGGATTCAGTGTACCCAAAGAATCCAAGAACTACTAGCCACGTAGATTGTAAGTACCCTATGTGGGCATCATTTCAATGATCATGCCAGCATGTCTCTATACCTTTGGTCGGGTATATTGCGTCCTCTCGATGGGGCATACACATCGGACTCCACAATTATCACAGGTGGTTTTATTATCGGTTGTTAGTAGCTTCTACAGTTTAGTTAGATTCCATTGCATTGATCGTGTTTTAGTATTCAGTCTCAACATGTTATAACTTGGTCGTTGCATTCAGATTAGTCATGTTGAGTATGTCATCATATACATAATGTTAAAATTATTTCATTGCACTATTACTTTGTTCACTTATATATTTATTTCAGTTTTATTATATCCCTCATTCTCGAAACCTTTCAAGTAGTGACACATATATTGCGCTACATCTTCTCATGATGTAGGTTCAAGCATTGAACATTCAAATTAGCATAAATGGGTTTCCTATCTCCAGTTCAGCAGCACGAGTGGTGAGTCCTCATTCTTCGAGGACTAGTGACATGCTATCTTTACCGTTTTAGCTTAGTTTTAGTTTTTCTAAATTTAGCATGTCCCAACATTTCTAGTCAGTTATAGAGTCTTATTTCAGATGTAGTTAATTTCAGATTTAGTCTTAGAATTTTATTTCTCTCTTGTATTAAACTCTTAGATTTCATATATATTCAGTTTAGTACATGGGTATTCCCAATCATTTTCGTTGTTATAATATTTATCTTCCGCACAATTTTATTATTCATTTTATATCTAGTATGCTTATGATTATGACAGCAGGGTTAACATTGATTCACTTGTGATCCTAGGTCCCGTGTCGGCATCACTGAGGTTAGCTCTGGGCTTGACAGACTTAGTATCAGAGCATTAGGGTTAAGTGTCCTAGGATGTTTGAAAAGCCGCACTAAGTAAAGTCCTTTTAATGGGTGTGAAGTGCACTATAACTAATGAAAAAGAGGCTACAAGTGGTTTTGGATAATCCTCATTTTCTTGTTACTCTTATCATGTGTAAGGTGTGATCTAATTCTATTCTAACTGCACATTCTATGTTTCAGTGATCATGCCTCCTCGTAGAGCTAACAGCAAGAATGCGAATGCCTGGAACACAAATCCAGCTCCTCCAATCTCAGAACAGGATGTTTTAAATGCAGAATTCATGAATTTTATTCATACGTTGGCTTAGAGTATGTCCAAGCAAAAAAGTTAGCGGGTTCTAGTTAAAGAAAATGTCAATGTTGGGTCAGTTGCAACTAGAGTGCGCGACATTGTTAGGATGAATCTGCTAGAGTTCTTAGGATTGAATGTTGGAGAATATCTGCAAAACTGCATTGATGAGGTAAAGAAGATCTTTGAAGTGATGCAAGTAATTGGAAATGATCAGGTTGAGCTAGAATCTTATCAACTTAAAAGGATGTGGCTCGTATCTGGTATACTAAGTTGAAGGAGGTCGAAGGTGATGCAACTCCTAGTAATTGGGATTACTTTAGTGATAATATTCTGGACAAATTCTTCCCAATAGAATTGAAAAAATCAAAGGCCAAAGAATTTATGAACTTAAGGTAGGGTAACATGACGGTCCAAGAGTATGGGCTTAAGTTTACCCAACTCTCTAAGTTTACTGGCTTAAGTTTACCCAACTCTCTAAGTTTTACTCCTCACATGATTTTTTATTCCGAGGATCAGATGAATAAGTTTCTTTATGGGGTGTCAGACTTAGTAAAAACACAACGTAGGAAGGCTATGTTGTTAGGAGACATGAACATCTCTAGGCTAATGACTCATGCTCAGCAGGTTGAGAGTGATAAGCTTAAGGAACAATCTAAGGAGAGTAAGAAAGCAAGAACATGCAAATATGAGTATTCCCAACAGAAATTAGGTGGAGGAAATCTCTCATAACTTCAGCAAAAGTCTTAAACTCCAGCCCCTTCACAGCTAGTATTTTATCTCCCAGGTTCTGTAATGAACAGAAAGTTAGGGCGTCAGGATCTACCTATTGAGGTAGTGTTTCTGGCACCAAAACATACCCAACATGCCCAAAATTTAGTAAGAAACATCTGGGCTAGTGCCTCGCATGTAAAGAAGGATGTTTTAGATGTGGCCAGTATGGACATAGATCGAAGGATTTCCATTCTAGACACGATCAAAGAGGTAATAATGGTAGATATTAGTCTACAACTTCAGAACCACGATCACGTCGCCCGACTCAGCTGGGTTACTCATGTGCTACAGAAGACAGACAATGCCAAAACAGGATCTACGCTCTTCAGGATCGTCAAGATCAGATATATTCTTCTGATGTAGTTACCGGTATGTTACGAGTCTTTGATCTTGATGTTTATACATTGTTATATCTAAGGGTTACTTTTTCTTTTTTAAATTTTTTATAGAAGGCCAATTAGTGTTAGTCCAGAAAGCCTCCCAGAATCTTTCTCAATATCTACTCTAGTTAGTGACCCAGTTATATCTAGACGGACATAAAAAATTGCCAGTAATAGTCTCTCAGAAAGTCACCTCAGCAGATCTTGTGGAATTAGAAATGGTAGACTTTGATGTCATTCTAGGAATGGATTTATACATTCTTTCTCTACATTAGTTAATTGTAGAACTAGGATTGTTCATTTTTTGTTTCCAATGAACCAATCATAGAATTAAAGAGTAGTAGCTTAGCGCCTATTGGATAATTCATTTCTTACCTTAAGGTCAGAAAGATTATATCTAAGGGTCATATCTATGATCTAGTTTGGGTTAATGATTCTAGCTCTGAAACCCCAACTCTTAATTCAGTTCCAATAGTCAATGAATTTCCAAAATTATTTCTAGAAGATCTTTGTGGAGTTCCTCCAAAAAGGGAAATCGACCTTGGAGTAACCCTCCTTCCACATACCCAGCCTATCTCTATTCCTCCTTATAGAATCGCACCAACATATTTTAAGGAATTGAAAGAGCAGTTGGAAGACCTCTTATATAATGGGTTCATCAGATCTAATATTTCCTTGTGGAGTGCACCCATGTTGTTAGTAAAGAAGAAAGATCTTTCACTTAGAATGTGCATTGACTACAGAAAGTTGAACGAGGTCACAATCAAGAATAAGTATCCCATCCCTAGGTTTAATGACTTGTTTTACCAACTTCAGGGTGCTAGTCATTTCTCAAAAATAGATTTTGGCGTGGCTTCCAGGGAAAGTGGCTTTTAGATAAATTTTAAGCGTAATTACTATTTACTTTGTTTCTTTGTTTTGTGTCTTTCAGGTCTGGCTCTAGTGTATGCCAAGTACACGGAGTCGAGGAGAATCAACACTTCCGTTTGATCAAGAACTGAACCGTACACTAAGCAGAATGAACGATCCACAGAATCTTGCTAACCTTAGTGATGGGATCAACCATCAACTTCCTCCACCGGTTGATGATCATAACCAAGTGATCATGGAAAATACTGATGAGGGAGTTCTAAGGAGACAACCTCTTGTCCCACGCCCTCAAGAGTATTATAGGGGAAATGTTAACATCGCCAATTCGTATGGACCTTTTGTCCTACCTCTTCTACCACAAGGTCATTCATTCGTGGTCACTAGTAGCTTGATGCAGATGCTCACCTCTAGAGGTTTGTTTTTGGGGTTACCATCTGAGTATTCACATGCCTACATCACCAAACATAGGTCGGTGTGCAAGAGTTGTGTAAGAAGGCCGGACATGGACATGGATATCAATGGATTAAGGGTGTTGCCTCTCTAAATGACGGGAGAGGCCGAAATTTGGTTTACTAAGTTGCCTTATAATTCGATCTATACTTGGGAGCAGTTCAGGGATGTGTTTGTAGCAAGGTATTACCCAGTTTCTAAAAAGCATGACAACAAAGATCGGGTGAACAACTTTGTGGCATTGTATTAGGAGTTGGTAAGTAGTTCTTGGGATAGGTTAACCTCATTTGTGAGAAGTGTCCCCAACCACCGAATTGATGATGAATCATTGAACGAGTACTTCTATAGGTGGCAAGATGATAACAATAAGGCAGTACTTGATACTATTGCGGGAGGTTCTTATAATGAGTAGACTTATTCACAGATCGCGTAAAAGTTGGAGAAAATTTCCCAAACAACAAGGCTTTGAGCACTAGGAAGTCGGACACTAGGAGAAACACCTTTGCAGTGCAAGCTACACACAACCCAACCGCAGATGAGATTCATGAAGAGATGGCTCAAATAAGGACTGAGATTGGATTAGTATTGAAACATGTCACTGGGGGTGCAAAGAATGTGAATGCGGTGAATTATTTCACTTAGACACCACCGCCGGTAGATGAAATTTAATATGAGGAAGACTCTTATGAAGTGAATGAGTAGACGGGGGGTTTCCGACCGAACGCCCAAGTCTCTAATCAAGAGAATTGGCGCCAAGGTCAAGGAAATCAAGGTCGGAACTATAGGAATTACAACCGAGAGGGTCACTATGTTTGACATGGAAACTATAAATGCGACAACAACTTCAACCGGGGTAACTATGGTAACAGAAATGATCAGAGTGGGCCCTATGTTCCATCTCAAAATCAGTAAGTTGCTCCGATGGATAGGGGAGGTAGTATGGCGCGAGTTGAGGATCTGTTTCAAAAGATGATGATGAGGTTTGATGCTAGTGATGATCACGCCAAATAATTGAGAGGTGATTTAGCAAATATTAGGAAAAACGTGGATGCACATGAAATCGCAATCAAGCATCTTGAGTTGCAAATGACCCAATTGTCTTCTACTGTGAACCCATGCCAACCGGGTATTCTTCCTAGCAATACCATCCAAAATCTGAAAAATAATGGACATTGCATGGCAATAACTACTCGAGGGGGTAAGCAAACCATTGATCTACCTATGCCGTCTGGCGTAGAAGATGAGATGAGAGGAGATGATGAGGTAGTGGAAATTAGTGGTGAGTTGGTAGAAAATCGGGAAAAGAAGCTGAGATACCCCAAAAGGTGAATCCCTTTCCTAGACCACCACCTCCATTCCCGCAAAGATTGGTGAAAAAGACCGAGGATTGTAAATATCAACGTTTTATTACTATGTTAAAACAACTTTCCATCAATATACTTTTGATAGAAGCTCTTGAAAAATGCCCGGTTATGCCAAGTTTATGAAAGATATGGTCACTAAGAAGAGATCAATTAGTTTTGAGGATGATGATCTGATGCAACATTGTAGCGCTATTGCTACAAGGTCTCTTGTGTAAAAGAAAGAAGATCCAGGCGCTTTCAATATTCCATGTACAATCGGATTATTACACTTTGCTAAAACATTATGTGATCTTGGGCAAGCATAAATCTCATGCCTCTCTCTATTTATATGAAGTTGGGTTTGGGTGACCCAAATCCCACTACAATGCATTTACTGATCGTCGATCGAATGTTGAAGAGGCCTATTGGAATACTCCACAATGTGTTAGTGAAGGTGGATTCATTTATATCTCCAGCCGATTTTGTGATTCCTTATTGTGAGGTGGACTTTGAGGTGCCTAATATTCTTAGAAGGTCAATCGTGCTACCGGTTGCGCCTTGGTTGACATGGAGAAAGGGTAGATGAAGTTTCGGTTAAACAATGAAGAAGCGACTTTAAACATTTGTAGGTCCATGAGTCAGAGTGGTGAGATCCAATCGGTATCTGTGATATCCTACTGGGTTGATAGTTCCTCTAAGGTACAATAGAAGAGTGCCTTTGTGTTTGAGGTATTAACGACAGTATTCATGTTTTTTGAGAGTGATGGTATTGAAGAGTATGGGTCATTGGTTGTGGAACTTGATCAAGGTGATATACGGTTCAAACCAAAGAAGTTAGAGTTAGATATGAAGCTTCACGAGTCTCTATTTGCGAAACCATCTATTGAGGAGGCCCCAAAATTGGAGCTTAAGGCTTTACCACCTCATCTGAGGTATGTTTTCTTGTGAAAATATGACACTTAACTGGAAATCATTGCATGGGATTTGAATGTGGAGAAAGTGGAGTGACTTGTAGAAGTGTTAAAAAGGTTTAAACGAGCCATTGGTTGGACTATTGCGGACATTATTGGGATTCCACTCGGTATTTGTTAACAGAAAATCCAACTCATGCCCGATCATAAGACAAGTATTGAGAATCAACAACGGTTAAGTCCACCTACATAAGAGGTAGTAAAGAATGAGTTTATTAAGTGGTTGGATGCCGAAAGCATATATCTGATTGCCGATAGTAGTTGGGTTTGTCCTGCTTAGTGTGTGCCCAAAAAGGGGGGGGGGGGAATGATTGTGGTCCTAATGAGAAAAATGAGCTTGTTCCAGTGAGGTCGGTGATCAAATGGAGAATTTGTATGGATTACCAGAAGTTGAATGCATGGACTTAGAAGGACCATTTTCAGATGCCCTTCATGGATCAGATGTTGGATAGGCATGCAGGAAAGTGGTAGTATTGTTTTCATGATGGTTATTCGGGTTACAACCAAATCACTATTGCAGCAGAGGATCAAGAGGAAACCACCTTATTTTATCCTTATGGAACTTTCATGTTCAAGAAGATGCCTTTTGGGTTGTATAAAGCGCTGGATACTTTTTAGAGATATATGATATCGATATTCTCCGATATGGTAGAAGACACTATTGAGGTGTTTATGGATGATATCGATATTCTCCTTTGAGTGTTGTTTGAGTCACTTGGTCGAGGTTCTCAAAAGGTGTGAATATTGCAACCTTATGCTAAATTGGGAGAAATGTCACTTCATGGTGAGAGAGGGTATTGTATTGGGTCATCACATATCAGAGAAAGGAATAGAGGTTGATCGACACAAAGTTGAGGTGATAGAGAGACTTCAACCACCCATCTCTGTAAAAGGTATGAGGAGTTTTCTTGGGCATGCGGGCTTCTACCGGAGGTTTATTAAGAATTTTAAAAAAATTGCACAGTCTCAGTGCAAGTTACTTGAGAAAGAGTTTTATTTTGAGGAATCATGTCTAAAGGAGTTTTGAGAGTTGAAGGAGAAGTTGGTGTCTGCGCCCATTATTATCTCCCCGGATTGGAGTAAGCCATTTCAGGTGATGTGTGATGCTAGTGGGGTTTATCTTTGTGTAGTTTTGGGTCAAAGAAGGGATAAAATCCTTCACCCCATTTATTACGCCAGTAAGGCATTTAACGAAGCTCAAAAGAACTATACTGTGATTGAACAAGAGCTCCTTACAATGGTATTTGCTTTTCAAAAATTTTGCTTCTATTTGCTTGGCATCAGAGCATAGTATATACTGATCATTCTGCTTTGATATATTTGATGGCAAAGAAGGATATGAAACCAAGGTTGATTAGATGGGTATTACTGTTGAAAGAGTTTGATTTTTAAGTGAAAGATAGAAAAGGGACCGAAAATTAAGTTTCCGATCACTTGGCAAGATTAGAGGATGAAGCTATGCGAGAGTTGGGTGAAAAGGCTGAAAATTTATGATACTTTCCCTGATGAGCATGTTTTTGCCGCTTCTCATGACTTGATTCAATGGTTCGCTGAATTTGTGAATTATTTGGCTAAAGATATAGTTCCATCGCACTTGTCCTTTCATCAAAGAAAAAAGTTCACGCATGATGTGAAAAAGCTCTTTTGGGATGAGCCATATTTATATAGGAGTTGTGCTGATGGTCTTATTCGTCGTTGTGTGCCGGAAGTTGAGATGCTAAGTGTTTTAAAGGCATACAACTCCTCGCCTGTGGGTGGGCATCATAGTTGTATTCGGACATACAATAAAATTTTGCAATGTGGGATACTATTGGCAAACTATCCACCAAGATGCTCATGAGTTTGCCAAGGAATGTGATAAGTGCCAAAGAGATGGAGGTATTTCTAGAAGGAAAGAGCTCCCTTTGAATCCAATTATTGTAATTAAGTTGTTTGATTTATGGGGCATTGACTTTATAGGACGTTTTGTGAGTTCTTAGGGGATGAAGTATATTCTTGTGGTGGTTGATTATGTGTCAAAATGGGTGGAACTCATAGTACTTGCAAATAATGAAAGGAAGAGTTTCACTGCATTTTTGAAAAAGAACATATTTCTAAGTTTAGCACCTCTAGGGCCATTATATATATATATATATATA
>NC_028646.1:55257055-55285485 GCF_001406875.1 Solanum pennellii | reverse complement strand
TATATATATTTCTCTCCTTATCTCCTGCTTCAGCCAAGAGGTGGTGGGTTCGAACCCACTCCTCTCATTATTTTTATTATCCTAAAATTTCTCTATACTCTCTTGTTTGGCCGAGAAGTTGTCGGTTCAAATCCCATACCTCTCATTTTTTTTCTAGCTTTCATGTTGTGAGGTCTTGGGTTCAATACCCTCTGACCTAGCATGTTTTAAATTTATTTTTAAACTTCTCACACCTCAAGTGTTCTGGCCGAAACTCCATCACCAAGTGCTGGAAATTTGATTAAAATTTCTGGCCTTGATTTAACAACATTCAGACATTCGTTTTGTGGTATTTTGACATTTTGTTTAACGCATTTTTAAGTGTAGATTAATTTTTATTTTAGCTTAGATTTTTCCACTTAAGATCATCCACCTTACACTTCATTTAAACGTCACAAATTACACATCTTGTTCACCTTAATTCCAATCCTTAAACAAGCCATTTTTAAGGCTTCAAAATGGAGAACAACAACAAAGATTTTACACATTACACCACAACATTTTCGGTTGACATCATTGCACGTGCTTGTTATTTCCAAACACAAAATCCCAAAGAACATCATATTTAACACTTAGCTACCAACAACAATACCAACAACATGACTTCTAACCTAGTTTAGATTGAAATCGAAGGAGACTAGGGACAAGGAATTCCACAATAAAGGGGATAACCCTAATTTCATACGTTAAATTCGTAGGAAGATATTTCTCTTAGAGAAAGGATTCCAGGAGAGAAAACCCATACCTGGTTGTAGATTTCCACACCTTCAAATTGCTGCCCTAATCCTCCACTAAACCTTCAACACGATTCCGTCGAGAAGATTGTGTAAATTTTTCGTTTCTAAAGTTATCTTGTTTGTTTGTATTTTTTTTTGTAAATTCTTTGAGTGTAGAGAACTTTTTGGTTGTTTTCTGATCTTTTGTTTTCTATTTTTGCAGCCAAAAATAAATTGAAACGAGGGAGAGAGAGGGACGTATAGGCGTGAGAGAGAGTGGAGTGAGATAGTGTCCCTTAGAATTAGGACTAGTTCACAAGGCTTAGTCAATTTAATTTAGTAGTTAATAATTATTAACTAAAAATCTGACTTCCACTTTTTTTTAATCAGCCATTAATTAAATAATATTAATTAATTACATTAATTTACCCATTTAAATAAAAACAATTTAATTCATTGCTTCCACCTAGGTTCGAACGTGGGTGGAGCAAGACTTTACTCTTAGAGCCCATTTTCGGCACTCACTCCCCAAAATACCCCTTCACCTTATTAATTAAATAATCGAATATATATTTAGGGTAATTATGATACTACCCTTAGCCTGAAAAAACACCATTTTACCCCTAGACCCTCCAAACTTGAGATTTTCCCCTTTTTAAGTCCGATAAAGACTCATCCGGGTAAATCTTCATATTCGGGAGCCCTACATGTCTGTACCCAACCTTTCCTAGCTCAACTAACTCCCCTAGTTAGTTGGCTTGGGTGTTGCAAGGATTTAGAGGTCACACACATCAATCTGTGTGATCCCAAACTAATTGCAGGCATTCTACACTCATTAAGCATTACTTTTCTTATACATTTTTAGGGTTGTTACAACATGAATGAAATTGTGAGGTTTCATGGGGTTCTTTTGTCTATCATCTCATATAGATGTCCTCAGTTTACCTCTTATTTCTGGAAGTCATTTCAGAAAGATATTGGTATTCAAGTTAACCTTAGTACAAAATTTCATCCATAGACGAATAGGCAGGCAGATCATACCATTCAGACCTTACAGGATATGTTGAGAGCTTGTGTGATCGATTTTAAAGGTAGTTGGGATAATCACCTTCCTCTTATTGGGTTTGCCTACAATAATAGCTGTCATTCCAACATTCAGATGTCCCCTTATAAGGCTTTATATGGGCATAGATGTACATCTCCTTTTGGTTGGTTTGAAGTAGGTGAAGCAACTTTGATAGGGCCAGATTCAGTCCTTAATGCTATAGAGAAAGTGCAACTCATTAGAGATAGACTTAAGACAGCCCAAAGTTGTCAGAATTATTATGCATATGTAGGGAGAAAGAAACTAGAGTTCCAAGTTGATGATTGTTTTTTTTAAAGTCTCACCTATGAAAATGTTGATGAGATTTGGAAAGAAAAGGAAGCTTAGTCCTAAATATGTAGGCCTTTAACAGATCTTGAAAAGGGTTGGCAAGGTGGCATATGAGTTAGAGTTGCAAGCAGAATTAGTAGTTGTACATCCGGTCTTCCACATATCACTCTTGAAGAAGTGTGTGGGTGATCCAACCTCTATAGTGCCATTGGAGAGTGTGGCGGTGAAAGATACACTTTCTTATGAGGATATACCAGTTCAGATTCTTGACTGTTAGGTCAGAAGGTTGAGAAACAAAGAAGTCGCTTCACTCAAGGTTTTGTGGAGAAATCAATTCGTAGAGGGAGATAGATGGGAAGCAGAAGCAACCATGAAAACCAAGTATCCTCACCTCTTTCCTTTCGATTCCACTCCAGCTTGAGGTAATAGTTCCTCTTCAATTTTCCTGTCATTCATGCATAAATTCAGTCTTAGAAAAATGTTCCCTCAGTTTGTACCTGTATTTTCAGAGTATTTGCATGTAATCGAAACTCAATTAAGCTCAGTTCTCAGTGTTTAGAAGTGGGGTTTGCAGCTCTCTCCCACTATTTCAGCTAGTTTAGTCTTCATTCGAGGACGAATGTTCCCAAGGGGGAGATAATGTAACACCCCGTAGACTAAATAGACCAAAAATCAATTTTTTCAGAAAAATCTGCAGGTGCAACTAACGGTGGCATCAATGGTCCGCAGGACAGACGACGGTCCATCCTGCACAACCGTCGATGGGATCACAAACTCCAAAAAATTTAGCCAGGAAAAATTGGCTAAGTCTTAGACGACGGACGGATCGACGGTCCGTAGGTCAGACAATGGTTTGTAGTCCATAACTGTCCATCGAGACCCCCATTCACCCACTCTCTGATAAGAGCTACAGATGACCAGCACGGTCCGTAGGTGGAAACTTTTTAGACAGTATAGGGGAATTGCAGATGGGTCAACTTCCAATGATCATAACTCTTAGTACAAAATGTATTAGGTGTCCAATTACCTACCACAGATAGATAATTGAATTACCTTTCCATATACACCAACCTTGATAAAATCAGACCTCCCAGTAAAATGTTCTGCCCATTTTAGTAAAGGCATGTCGAAAAGGCTTTGTCGACGGACCCAAGATGGAGCATCGGTCAGACGACGGACCCTCAATCCTAGCAGTTGTTTGGTCCGACAGCAACTTTCCCAAGGGTCTTTTGGACCTTTCCGACTTTGTTTAAACCCTATGTTACGTTGTTTTGATCCTATATCATCATATTTTAATTCGTTTCAGCCTAGAAACATCATTAAAAACATATCTAAGTCAAATCATTAAATCAAAACTTAGAAAATAAGAAGAAAGAGAGGACAAAGAGCTCAAAAACCCTAGTTCAAAAACGCCACAAGTTCCAGCAGTCGCAGCCCCAAAGCTGAAGTACTTTTCCGTGGATTTCATCACCAGGTATGTGGTATTTCACTACTGGGTTCCTTTCACCCGTTGGGTCCCAAGTTTTTAGTCAGGTTCTTGATTCTCTTATTATGATTAAACCTAGAATTTCTAGAACTTTGTTAGAACTTCGTGAATTTATTAAATATATGTTCCAAATCATATTATCATGTTATTATTCAAATTATCACATGAATTTCCTAACCCTAGGTTTGTATTTCTTTAGTTCTTGAATTACACATGATAGGTAAAATATTTAAGACACTTCGGATATACATGCCTTAGTAATAAATGCATAATTACCAGATCAATTATTGCATACTCAGTTTGCATGTTCACTTTCGAGCTATCCAGTATTTATAGAAACTCAGACATAATAAGTAAATTTACAGAATCCATGGGAGTAGCATAATACCAAGTTGGACTAAGGTTTAGCGTACCCAAATAGTCCCTAAACTACTAGCCAAGTAGGTTGTAAGTCCCCTCTATGGGCAATCATTTTAGTGATCACGCCAGCATGACTTTATACCTTTGGCAGGGTATATTGGGTCCTCTCGATGGGTTGTATACATCGGACTCCACATCTAGATCATGTGGTTTTATTATCGGTTATTAGTAGCTCCCACATATTAGTCAAACTCTCTGCATTGACCATTTATCAGTATATTTAATATTAAGTTTCAGCATGTTTTAAATTTGTCATTGCGTCCAGTTAACATAGAATTTAGTTTATCTTGTCGGATTATTATACTTGCTTTTATGCTTGTTTAGTTATGTTTTATTTCAATTTTACTCTATCCTACATGCTCAGTATCTTTCAGTACTGACGCATACATGCGTTACATTGTCTCGTGATGTAGGTTTAGGTTCTCAGCATCTAGATCACGCATAGATCGATTTCTGATCTTTAGTTCAGCAGATTCAGTGGTGAGTGCTCATTCTCCGACAAAAAAGTTATGAGTTTCATTTCAGTCTTTAGTCATTTAGTTTCAGTTTTTGCTAGATTTAGCTGGGGCTTGTCCCAGTATTTCTAGTCCAGTTTTGATGCTAATTTCAGATATAATTAGATTCAGCTTAGTATTCAGTTAATATTTCCTTTGTATTAAACTCATTATTTTTAAATATTTCAGTTATAGAATATGGATACTCCCAATATTTTAAGATTTAATTATGATTTAGCGTCCGCATCAGTTTATTATCTTTAGTATGCTCATGATCATGCCAACAGGATTAGCTTGGGATCACTTGTGTTCCTAGGTTCCATGTACGCGTCTCGGGGGTAGCTCGGGGCGTGACAGAATTAGAGATATCTAACTTATCACTTTGCATGCAAGACACTGGAAAAGTTATAGCTAGGAGTACCGCATTATGAACATATTGGGAACACTTACACCCTAGTTTTTCTCATCACTTGATAAACACCAAAGATTTAGTTTTGCTACTTGTTTTACTTAGAAATAATTAACACTTTTGTTTCACAAAACCCCCCTTTTACTTAATTGTTTTTAGGAAAGGACTTGACTTAATAGACATAATTGTAGATTAAAGTTAAATCTAAACCATTTTCCTCGTGGGATAGACCCCAACCTAACAATTGGGTTTTCTACTTGATATGACTGCTTATTGTTCTTTAGGGAAGTATAATTTCATTGTATCACTTTGAAATTCGGAGGGGAAATTTTCGGGCTCAAGTTATTCCTTCTAACATAGTCAAGGTTCGAGAATCATATTTTCCTCAACGTGCACGTACTACTACTTCAAAATTAGAGTTTAGGGGATCTATTCATATGCTCATGTAGTTGGTAGCTGCTCAGTTAGGTTATCAGGGCACTAGAGTCACTAATCTAGTTCCCAATAGTCATCAACTTCAACAAGGATCATGGATTTCTTTAGGATGATTCCACCAGTATTCATGGGATCCAAGGTAGAAGGAGATCCTTTGAATTTCATTGGTAATATGTTTAAAATTCTGAAGGTGATGCATGTTATTTAAACTGGGGGAGTTCAACGTGTTGCTTACCAACTAAGGATGTGGAGAATATATGGTACAAGTAGTGATGGAGATCTTTGGTGAGGAGGATAATGCAATTATTTGAGGAGGAATTCCTAGAGAATTTATTTTCCCCAGATTTAAGAGAGGATAAGGATAAAGAATTTTTGAATTTGAAGCAAGGGTAAATGAGTTTGAAGAAGTATGGTTGAAAATTTAACCAATTTTCCTGTTGTGCTCCTAAGATGATTTCCTAACATGAGATTTAAGATGAGGAATCTTCGTCCATGAGCAACGCATTGAGGAAGAAAAATAGATGGATATTAAAGAGTACCAGAATAAGAGGGCAAAGTCAACAGGTCATGAGCCCAATCAGTATATCAATGGAAATAAAAATAAGTCATTCTTTCACAAAAGATAATTTGCACTTGCCCTATCGCTTGCTAGTGAACTTGTACCAAGGAATAGATATGATCAAAGGTTCTAGAGTAGTCAGAACTTTAAAGCTCAGGGTTCTCAATCTCAATGTAGTGTGACACAATGATCTACTCAGAACCCACCTTATGGTATATTTGGTAAGACCCATTTAGGAGTGTTGTGATGTCATACAAAGTTGCTATAAGTAGGTGGGAAATGGGTAATATTTTGGACACTTTTCCTATGTGGAAGAACGATAATAGGGGTAATAAGTCATAGTCCTCTTCAACGGATCCATCGGGCAAGGTAACTCAAAAAGATTTTGTATTAGGAACATGCAAAGGTTCAAACTATTTTTATGTTTTCTAGTCGTGAGGATTAAGAAAATTTTCCAGACATCGTCACTAGTATGCTTAAAGCCTTATCCATTGATGTTTGTGTCTTACTTGATCCATGTGTTAGTTTGACTTTTTTGACTTTATAGTATCCATGAAGTTTGGGACGTGTCCTGAATGATTTCTAGAGCCTTCTAGTGTTTCTACTCATGTCGGTGAGTCTATTATAGTAAAATGAGTCTATAGAAATTGCCCGATCTCTTTCTATCATAAATACACCACATATGACTTAGTAAAATAAAATATGGTAAATATTAATGTTATTCTAGACATGGATTGGTTA
This sequence comes from Solanum pennellii, assembly GCF_001406875.1. Classification (NCBI taxonomy): domain Eukaryota; kingdom Viridiplantae; phylum Streptophyta; class Magnoliopsida; order Solanales; family Solanaceae; genus Solanum; species Solanum pennellii. The sequence continues at coordinate 55,278,811 of NC_028646.1, read as the reverse complement.
TATTCCTATTATACCTCAATTGATAGTAAAACATGAGTATTCAATATTAGTTTCCTGATGAGCCACTCATAGTGTGACAGGTGCTCTAATACTGTGACACCCCGTAGACAAAATAGACCAAAAATTAGTTTTTTTCAAAAAAATCTGCAGGTGCAACCAACGGTGGCATCGACGGTCTGTAGGACAAAAGACGGTCCATCCTGCACAACCGTTGATGGGATTAAAAACTCCCAAAAATTCAGCCGAGAAAAATCGGGTAAGTCTTGATCGACGGACGGACCGATGGTCCGTAGGTCAAACGACGATCCGTAGTTCGTGACCGTCGATCGAGACCCCCATTCACCCACTCTCTGACAAAAGCTACGGATGACCAACACGGTCCGTAGGTTGACCTACAGTCCGTATGTCTGACTGTAGGTGGAAAATTTATAGACAGTTAAGGGGAAATAGAGTTGGGTCAACTTCAAATGGTCATAACTCTAAGAAAAAAATGAATGTTGTGTTCCATGACCTACCCAAGATATATAATTGAATTATCTTTCCATAGAAAAGAACCTTGCTAAAATCGGATCTCTGACTAAAATGTTATGCCCATTTTAGTAAAGGTTTGTCGAACAGACCCTAACGAGGGACCCAACGACCGGTCGTCGGGAAGACGAAGGACCGTCTGTCGTTGCCGTCGTTTGTCCTGACATCAACTTTCCCAGGGGTCGTTTGGACCTTTCCCATTCTTTTTAAACCCTAAGTTACGTCCTTTTGACCCTAAATCATCATATTTTAGTCAGTTTAATCCTAGAAACATAATTAAAACATATTCAAGTCAAATCATTAATTCAAAACCTAGAAAATTAGAAGCAAAAGAGGAGAAAAAGTTCAATAACCCTAGTTCAAGAACACAATAAGTTCCAGCCCTGAAACTTAAGTATTTTACGTGGATTTAATCACCAGGCATGTGGGATTTCACTAGTGGTTTACTTTCACCCATTGGGTCCCTAGTTTTCATTCAGATTCTTAATTCTCTTTTCATGATTAAACCTAGGGTTTCTAGAACTTTGATAGAACTTCATGAATTTATTAAAATGTATGTTCCAAATCAGATTATCATGTTATTACACAGATTATTACATGAATATCAGAACACTAGTAATGTATTTGTTTAGTTCTTGAATTACACAGGATAGGTCAGATATTTCAGTTACTTCATATATACATGCCTCAGTTATAAATGCATAATTATCATATTAATTGTCGCATTTTCGGTTTGCATGTTCAGTTTTGAGCTATCTAGTATTTACAGAAACTCAGACATAATCAGTAAATTTATAAAATTCGTGGGAGAAGCATAATACCGAGTTTGAATAGGGTTCAGCGTACCCAAATAGTCCCAGAATTACTAGCCAAGTAGGATGTAAGTCCTCTCTTTGGGCAATCAGTTTAGTGATCACGCCATCATGCCTTTATACCTTTGGCAAGGTATATTGGGTCTTCTTGGTGGGGCGTATACATTGGACTCCACATTTAGCTCATGTGGTTTTATTATAGGTTATTAGTAGCTCCCACAGTTCAGTTAGACTCTCTGCATTGACCATTTATCAGTATATTCGGTATTCAGTTTCAGCATGTTATAAATCGGTCATTGCTTCCAGTTTGCTCAGAATTAAGTTTATCATGTCAGATTATTATACTTGCTATTTCTCTTGTTCAATTATGTTTTATTTCAGCTTTACTCTATCCTACTTGCTTAGTACCTTTTAAGTACTGACACATATGTGCGCTACATCTTCTAATGATGTAGGTTCAAGTTCTCAGCATCCAGATCACGCATAGATCGATTTCCAATCTCCAGTTCAGCAGATTCAGTGGTGGGACCTCATTCACCGAGGATAACAATCATGAGTTTCATTAAAGTCTTTAGTCATTTAGTTTCAGCTTTTGCTAGATATGGCTGGGTCTTGTCCTAATATTTCTAGTCTAGTTTAGAGGTTATTTTCGGACATAGTTAGTTTCAGCTTAGTAGTGAGTTAATATTTCTTTGTATTAACCTCATCGGTTTTTTATATATATATCAGTTTTAGCATATGGTATTCCCCATCTTTTCATTATAAGTTATGATTTAGCTTCCGCATCAGTTTATTATATTTAGTATGCTCATGATCATGCAAACCGAGTTAGCTTGGGATCATATGTGGTCCTAGACTCCGTGTCCGCGTCTCGAAATAGCTCGGGGCGTGACAAAACTTGGTATTAGAGCACTAAGTCTAAGTGTCCTAGGATGTATGAAAATCCTCTCTAACTAGAGTTCTTTTTGTGGGTTTGAATTGCACCACATCTAATGAGAGGGAGACTATGAAGTGTTTTACGAAAAACATTACCTTTTTGTTACTCTTACTGTGCGTTAGGTATGATATTATTCCATTCTAACTCGATGTTGAGTGCATAAGATCATGCCTTCTCGTAGAGATTAGACATGGAATGCTTATGCACGCAATGCTAACGCAGTTCCTCTAGTAACAGATAAGGAAGTTCAAATGCAGAGTTGAGAATGCCAATTCAGCTTTTGGCTCAAAGTATGAGAACATGGAACAGTCAGAAGGTTCTGGTTCCTACTAATAGAAATAACTAATTAGTTGAAGCCAGAGTTTGTAATTTTGTTAGGATGAATCCGCCTATGTTTTTAGGGTCATAAGTTGGTAAGGACCCACAAAAGTTCATTGATAAGGTCAAGAAATTATTTGTTATGATGTCAGTAACTGGTAGTGATAGGTGAGATTGGCATTCTACAAATTTAAAGATGTGACTCTCATATGGTTTACTCAGTGGAAAGACAAAACACATGATTTTGTTTTTTGTAACTCAGTATAGCAGTCCAATTAAGCATTAGTACAGAAACTGTCTCAGAACCTTTCTCAATCTCTACTCATGTCAATGACCTAGTTATAGCTAGACGGGTATACAAAAATTACCTGTCACAGTATCTCAGAAAATCATCTCAGCAGATCTAGTAGAGTTAGAAATGGTAGACTTTGATGTCATTCTAGGCATGGATTAGTCACATTGTATCTAGCGAAGGGATCCGAGTGGATTTGCAGAAGATAGAAGCAGTGAAACAATGGCCCAGATCTACCTCTCCTGTAGATACCAGAAGTTTCTTAGGTCTAGCGGGTTATTACAAAAGGTTCGTGGAAGGATTTTCATCCATAGACTCACTATTAACTACATTGACTCAGAATATGATCAAGTTTCAATAGTCAGATGATTGTGAGAAAAGCTTTGCAAAATTGAAAGCACGATCGACTACAGCTCCTCTCTTGGCTCTACTAGTGGGTTCAGATGGTTATATGATCTATTGTGATGCATCTAGAGTTGGCCTAGGTTGTCTTGTTGATGCAGCGAGGTAAGGTGATAGTTTATGCCTCTAGACAACTTAAGGTTCATGAGACGAACTATCCAACTCACGAACTCGAGCTTTGCAGCAGTGGTGCTTGCACTTAAGATATGGAGACACTACTTGTATAGTGTCCATGTAGATGTGTTCACCGATCATAAAAGACTTTAGTATGTGTTCACCCAAAAAGAGTTGAATCTTCACCGGAGGAGATAGCTTGAATTCCTTAAGGATAATGATATGAGAGTGCATTACCGTCCTGGTAAGGCGAATGCTGTAGTAGATGCTCTTAGTAGATTATGTATGGGTAGTGTAGCCCATGTTGAGGAGGAAAGGAAGGAGCTAGAAAAAAAGTTCACAAGCTTGCTCGCTTGGGAGTTCGCCTTATGAGCATATCAGACAATGGTGTAACAGTTCAGAATGGGCAGAATGGTCTTTGGTAGTGGAGGTTAAAGAAAAGCAAGACAGTGACCCAATCTTGCTTGAACTTAAGGGTGCAGTCCATAATTATATAGTGGAGGTTTTCCCCCAAGAGGGAGATGGTGTACTTCGGTACCAGGGTAGATTGTGTGTTGCTGATGTGGGCGAGTTGAGACATCATATTCTTGCAGAAGCCCATAACTCTAGGTATTCTATTCATACAGGTGCCACTAAGATGTATCGCGATCTGCGAGAAGTCTACTGGTTGAATGGCATGAAGAGGGATATAGATGATTTAGGGAGTAAGTGCCCCAATTGCCAGCAAGTCAAGGTAGAACATCAGAAACCAGGAGGTATGACTCAAGAGATTGATTGGAAGTGGGATGTGATCAACATAGATTTCATCACAAGTTTACCGCGTACTCGCAGACAGCGTGACTCCATTTGGGTGATAGTTGATAGGATGACTAAGTCTTCTCGCTTTTTAGCGGTCAAGACTACAAATTCGACGATGGACTATTCAAAGCTTTACATCAATGAAATTGTGAGGTTGCATGGTGTTCCTTTTGTCTATCATCTAAGAAAGAGGTCCTCAGTTTACCTCTCATTTCTAGAAAGTCATTTCAGAAAGGTCTTGGTTCTCAAGTTATGCAAACTTCATATTACAAGAGAGAGAGAGATTTCCAGAATATGGTGAGATTTTCTGATGATCTCTTTTGGGAAATAAAACTTCTTAAATAGAGAAATAAATGATCTCTTTTGCAGAACCTTAGTTTGTACTTGCATTTTTAGCGTATTTGCATGTACTCAGAACTCAATTTAGTCAGAAACTCAGTTCTCAGTGTTTAGTAGTGGGGTTTGCAGCTCTCTCCTTCTATTTCAGCTAGTTTAGTCTTCATTCGAAGAAGAATGTTCCCAAGAGGGAGATAATGTAACACCCCGCAGACAAAATAGACCAAAAATCAATTTTTTTTAGAAAAATCTGCAGGTGCAACCAACGGTGGCATCGGCGGTCCGTCCTGCACAATCGTCGATGGGATCAGAAACTCCTAAAAATTCAGCCAGAAAAAATTAGCTAAGTCTTGATCGACGGATGGACCGAAGATCCGTAGTTCGTGACCGTCGATCAAAACCCCCATTCACCCACTCTCTGACAAGAGCTATGGATGACCAGCACGGTCCGTAGGTTGTCCTACGGTCCGTAGGTCTGACTGTAGGTGGAAACTTTAGAGACAGGGAAGGGGAAATGAAGTTGGGTCAACTTCAAATGGTCATAACTCTCAGCACAAAATGAATTAGGTGTCCCATGACCTACCCACAGATAGATAATTGAATTAGATTTCCATAGACACCGACCCTTCTAAAGTTGGACCTCGGAGTAAAACTTTATGCCCATTTTAGTAAAGGTTTGTCGAACAGGCCCTGACAACGGACCCAACGACGGGGCCTCGAGCATACGATGGACCGTCAGTCCTGGCCGTCGTTTGGCCCAACAGCAACTTTCACAGGGGTGTTTTGGTTCTTTTCCACTTCATTTAAACCTAAGTTACGTCCTTTTGACCCTAAATCATCATATTTTAGTCAGTTTAAGCCTAGAAACATCATTAAAAGATATCCAAGTCAAATCATTAAATCAAAACCTAAAAAATAAGAAGCAAGAGAGGAGAAAAAGCTCAAGAACCCTAGTTCAAGAACACCACAAGTTCCAACAGTTTCAACCCCGAAACTAATGTATTTTTTCGTGGATTTCATCACCAGGTATGTGGGATTTCACTAGTGAGTTGCTTTCACCCATTGTGTCCCTAGTTTTTAGTCAAATTCTTGATTTTTTAGTTATGATTAAACCTAAGGTTTCTAGAACTTTGATAGAACTTCATTAATATATTAAATATATATTCCAAATCAGATTATCATGTTATTACTCAGATAATGACATGAATTTCAAAACCCTAGCTTTGTATTTGGTTAGTTCTTGAATTACACAAGCTAGGTTTGATATTTCAGTTACTTTAGATATACATGCCTCAGTTATAAATGCATAATTACCATATTAATTCTTGCATTCTCAGTTTGCATGTTCACTTTTGAGCTATCTAGTATTTACAGAAACTCAGACATAATAAGTAAAATTACAGAATTCATAAGAGTAGCATAATACCGAGTTGGACTAGGTTTCAGCGTACCCAAATAGTCCCAGAACTACTAGACAAGTGGTTGTAAGTCCCCTCTGTAGGCAATCAGTTAAGTGATCACGTCAGCATGCCTTTATACCTTTGACAGGGTATATTGGGTCCTCTAGATCGGGTGTATACTTCGGACTCCACATTTAGCTAATGTGGTTTTATTATCGGTTATTAGTAGCTCCCACAGTTCAATCAGACTCTCTGCATAGACCATTTATCAGTATATTCAGTATTCAGTTTCAGCATGTTATAAATTCGTCATTGCATCGCGTTATCTCACAATTCAGTTTATCATGTCAGATTATTATGATTTTGTATTTTGGAGTTCAGTTACGTTTTGTTTCAGCTTTACTCTATCCTACATGCTCAGTACTTTTCAAGTACTGACGCATACGTGCACTACATCTTCTTCTGATGTAGGTTCAAGTTCTCAGCATCCAAATTACGCATAGATCGATTTTCGATCTTCAATTCAGCAGATTTAGTGGTGAGTCCTCATTCCCCGCGGACAACAGTCAAGAGTTTCATTTCAGTCTTTAGTCATTTAGTTTCATTTTTTGCTAGATTTAGTTGGGGCTTGTACTAGTATTTCTAGTCCAGTTTAGAGGCTATTTTCAGACATAGTTAGTTTCAGCTTAGTAGTGAGTTAATATTTCTTTGTATTAAATTCATCGGTTTTTCATATATATCAGTTTTGAGCATATGGGTATTCCCCATCTTTTCATTATAAGTTATGACTTAGCTTCCGCATCAGTTTATTATATTTAGTATGTTCATGATCATGCCATCAGGGTTATCTTGGGATCACTTGTGGTCCTAGGTTCCGTGTCCGCATCTCGGGGGTAGCTCGGGGCGTGAGAAATAGTGCCTAAGGGTCATTTAATTTTATATCCTAAGGATAGAAATTTAATCTCCAAGGGGTGCATCTATCACATAGTCCGAGTTAAATACTTTAGTGTTGAGACACTATCCCTCTAGTCAGTTTCAGTTGTAATGATTTCCAAAAGTCTTTCCAAATAATATTCTTGGAGTCTCTCCCAATAGGGAGATAAACTTTGGAATTGAATTCCTCCCCAATACACAACCCCATCTTGATTTCACCATAGAGAACGGCTCCAGCTGATTTGGAACACTAGTTAAAATATCTCTATAATAAGGGTTTCATCAAACCAAATATCTCACATTGGGGTGCTTTTGTTCTTTCCGTGCGAAAGAAAGATGGTCCCCATAGAATATGTATCAATTATTGCCTGTTGAATAAGGTCACCACACAAAAATAAGTAACATATCCCTAGAATTGATGATCTATTTGACCAACTTCAAGGTGTGCCACTTGTTTCTCCAAGATAAACCTCAGATACGACTATTATCAATTGAAAGTGAGAGATAGTGACACCTCAAAAGCAACCTTCAAAACCCATTATGCATTATGGGTTTCTTGTCATGTCATTTGGTTTTACTAATGCTCCGCAACATTAATGGATCTCATGAATAGAGTATTTCAGTTGTATATGCATATGTTTGTTAAAGTATACATTAATGACATTTTGATCTATTCAAGAAAAGAGGAAAATCATGTGTTCATCTTAAAATAGTTCTCCGTATTCAAAAAAAACCTGAGTAATTTGTCGTGTTTTAAAAGTGTGAGTATTGTCTTGAATATATGGTGCTCTCTTAGGCCATATTCTATTAGGTGAAGGTATCCAAGTTGATGCGCAGTAAATAGAGACGGTGAAAACTTGGGTTAGATCCAAATTCCTAATTGACACAAAAAGTTTCTTGGGTTGGACTGGTAATTACAAAAGGTTTGTAGAAAGGTTTTCATCCCCATTGACTAGTTTGACCTAGAAGAAGGCTAAGTGTTAATGGTCCGAGCTCGATTGACAACTGCTCCAGTATTGACTCAACCAAAGGGCACAAAAGGTTTTATTGTATATTGTGATAAGTCTAGAGTTGAACTTGGTTGTCTGCTGATATAAATTGGTAATGTTATAACTTATTCCTCTAGACAACTTAAACTTCATGAGAGGAATTTTGCGACTTATGATATTGATTTGGTAGCAGTGTTATTAGCTCTAAAGATATGGTGACATGATCATTATGGCGTGCATGTGGATGTATTCACCGACCACAACAGTCTTTAATATGTTTACAATCAGAAAGATTTGAACCTTCGACAAAGAAGATCACTCAAATCGCTTAAGGTCTATGATATAAGTATACTCTATCACCAAAATAAGACTAGTTGTCGTTGACGATTTTAGAATATTATCCATGGGAGTACCGCTCATATTGAGAAAGGAAAGAAAGAGTTGGTTAAAGAAGTGCATATACTTGCACGGATGTGAATTTTCCTTGTAGACTCAAATGAAGGTGGTGTTCATGTGCTAAATGAGGCCAAATCATCTCTAATGGTGTAAGTAAAGGAAAAGAAAGACAAAGACCTCATTCTACTTCAGTTGAAGGAAAATGTTCAAAAGAAGAAGGTGTTGGCTTTTGAACAAGTGGTATATAGTGTGTTGAGGTACCAAGGTAAGTTATTTGTTACAGAGATACTGATGGTCTCCAAGATAGAACCATATTGAAATCCCATAGATCCAATTATTCGACTCATTCAGGCTATACAAAAATGTATCATGACTTGAAAAAGTGTATTGGTTGAATGAAATGAACAAAAATATTGCAAATTTTGTTGCTAAGTGTGTAAATTGTAAACAAATTAAAGTTGCAATCTAGCGGTCATGCTGCTTTGATTAGAACATAGTTCTTCTAGAGTAGAAACGAGAGCTGATTACTCAGGACTTCATTACTGGCTCATCACAAACTCACCGATAGAAAAATCTGATGTGGGCTATAGTAGATCAAATGGACAAACAAACCTATTTCTTGCCAGCAAAAAGAACTGATTATTTATCGTGATACACCATATTGTACATCTGGAGATAGTTTCACTCCATGGAGTTTCATTTTCCATCATTTCAGATAAGGGGTCTTAGCTAACTACCCAGTTTTAGAAGACATAACGAAAAGCTTTTAGTTCAAAGATAAATCTTAGCACCGGTTTTCACCCTTAGACAAAGATTAAAGAAAAGAATATGAGCCAAACTCTGGAGGAAATGTTGGAGGCTTGTGTCATTTAATTTAAGGGAAATGGGGATGATCACTTGCCTTTCATAGAGTTTGCCTTCAATAACAATTATCACTCCAACATTTATATTTGTCTTTATGAGTTATCTTATGGATGAAGGTGTAGATCTGTGATTTGTTGGTTTGAGGTTGGTGAAGCTGAGTTGATAAGGCCGGACTTGGTTCGTTATGCCATAGAGAATGAGACGATTATTCAAGAGAGGTAAAATAATTGCATAGAGTCGTCAAAAATTGTATAGTGATGCCAGGCGAAGAGATTTAGAGTTCGAAATAAATGATTAGGTTTACTTAAAGGTTTTACCCATGAAATTTGTCGTGAGGTTTGGAAATAAATTCAAGCTCGGCCCTCATTACATTTGTCCTTATAAAATTTCAAAAAAAGGTTAGCAATGTAGCTTATGAGCTGGAGCTACACCAAAATTGATAGCTTAAGAAATGCTTTGGCAATCCATCACAATTATGCCCACTGAGAGTATTGGTGTGAAATATAACTTGTCCTATGAATAAATTTAGATTTTTGACCACCAGATTCACAAGTTAAGGACCAAAGAGGTTGCATCATTCAAGGTGTAGTGAAGGATTTTTTTTTTTGAAAATGCTACATGGGAGGGCGAAGAAGATATGATAGCAAGATACACTTATCTATTCATCCCTTTGACATCGATGTTCAACGTAATCATCCATTCCCTATTTTAGATACGGTGTTTCTTCATGTGTTGAGTGCTTCAATTTTAGTATCCATTATTTCCGCCTATGCATTTCAGGCCTTGTGAATTTCATAGGTTAGTCATTATTCAAGGATGAATATCCAAAGGAGGATATATTGTAACTCCTTGAAACTCTACTGCTAGATCTAAATCAGTTATAATAAGTGTATCAACTTCGATCGGGTGATATACTACTTTTTATATATGTTAAGCATTCCTAAGTATTAGAATTGTTTTGGATGTGAGTTATGGTCATAAAGTACCTTTAACACAAAGTTGAGTTTAGTGGTTTCCCGACGAGTATGTTTTTCCTGTATGTCATTGAGACTCAACTTCAATAAATCTTATCGCCTAACATATGAAAAGTTTTGATGTTGAATACCAAGAAAATGGAAGGCCTTAAAGTCTCTTTAAACCATTTTTGATCATTCAGCAATCCAAGTTATATGCTAAAAGTTATGTCCATTTTTTCTGGGAACTATGTAGTCCGCACAAACTGGCACATATAGTCAGTCATCCTCACGGCAAGGATAGTGTTATTGTTAAGGTTGTGCAAAGTGCTGGGTGAACTAAACTCCAGTTGGACGACCATGCATGTTACTTCAAAATTCTTTTAGTTTTCTCTTCTTCTAACATTACAGGGATATTTTTGTCTTTTTTGTCATCCCCTTATCACAACCCACGAGTATTAAGTTTTCCCAAAAAGCAAAGTCAATTACATTTCACTACTTCAACCCTCACGCCAAAAAATTACTACGCTCAATAACATCAAGAAACACCATAGTAAAGAATCATCATCTAAGGTTTTTCCTAAAAATTCATCATTCAGGTATGTAATGCCACTCATAATAATGAATAAGTTCGTTCTTAGGCCCTACATCTGAAGTTCAGTTGGTAAGATTTAAATCTAGGGGGTTTTACCAGAGTTTTCATGGATTTTGAATTAGCCTTTATTCCTTGTTATTGAATTATGATTCTTATCATTGAGATTATAGTACTTCATGCTTTTAGATTCTTAATTGTTACTCATGCTTATTTTATCATACGAACCCTATTTAGTTAAGAATTTTTGAGAGCATTTGCATAATTATATTCATGCCTTGACTTTTGAATTAAACTAAGTTCACATATTTTAAGTTATTAGTTAAAAAGAGTTTTTAAGTGAACACTATTTGTACCAAATGCAGCATTACGTATTAAGAAAAGTATTGCTAATTTATCAAGAGCTTAGAAAAGACCATTTTTCCTAAAGAGGGTCTTTTGAGTACTAACTCAACAAAGATATTTGTATGAACATTAATTGTTTTGGGAGTACTATTGAACACTGATATGAATACTAGCTTAGATAACTCATACCCCATAACTTGCGCCACTGGTGTAGATAACGTCATGTTCTTTGTTCAAACGAATCTTCACCTATCCCTATTTAGGGGATATTAGATAGATCGATAAGTTAAGTTTTGCTGTTCTATACTCTGACAAGGTATATGATGCTCTAGAAACATGGGCTAGACTTGGTATTATCACGAACTCATAGTGGTGGTTATCGTAAAGCTTTACTTGTTTTATTACATGTTTTATTTTTGGTCATTGTATTTTCAGTATTCTGTTAGTTCACATACTATTTCATCCAGCTTTATTGCATACCATATATTCCATGTATGGACATTTTCTGATGTTGCGTCATTTTTTACCATATAGATGGAGTACAGTTAAAACTTATTTAACTGAGTGATGTATATTATTGTTGAGTTTCATGAAAGAGGTGAATATGAGAACAATAAGAATATTTCATTCATTATCATAGTTGATACCAACTTTTGGCTTGACATTTTATAAGTTAGTATTTTAAAATATTTTTTATGTTAAATAGTCCAAAATGCATGTGTTTCAATGTTAATGTGATTTATCAATAATTATCCTTGTTTGTGAAAATGTTCAGATTTTTGTTTGTTAATGTTGTACATTATGGTTTTTTGCACAATCCATTAATTACATTCGTTACATTTATTTTTATTTTTGTAAATATTTTTTTGCATAAGTTAGAAATATACTGAAACACATATAAGAATTGCATATACATATATTATTTTATTAAACAATGGTTTTGAGCACAATTTTTGAGCCCATTGTATTGTACTAAAGTGGTTTTTAAACTTTCTTATTTAAATCCTTAATTTGTCAAAAAAATAAAATGATGGTGGATACTTTGGTGGATACTTACAATTTTCCTAAACTGATAAAAACCCTAGAAAAAACTTTTCTCCCTCATTTTCAAATTTTCCAGCAGCCACCACCACCCACTTCACTTTTCCCTTCCATTTCTGCCACCGAACCACCAGATCTCCTCTATCCCACCTCACTTTCTCCACACTCTTCTTCTTTGATAAAAACATAACCAATCCCCAACCATTCTAGTTAAATAACAACATACAACAAAAACGATGCCATCTCCACGAACTTCAGGACCTGAAAATCGCCAGTCCTTTCCCCTTTATCCCTTCTTGATACTTTTGTTTATTTTTTTTGCAGGTTATCAGTGAGCTCAAAGCTCCGTCAATCAATGATCTCAAAGCACTAAAATCCATCTCCGGTGTGGCTCCAACTCTTTTGAACAAAAACCAAAGCGAAGGTGCCTCTAACTCCAGTTAACAACAACCAGCGGTCGTGAAGATAAAGTCGATAGTGAGGCAAATCTCTTCTCCTTTTTATTTTTTGTACAAATCAATTTATGTCATTCAGGTTGTTGTTACTCTATTTCAGTTGTTAGTATTCGACTTTTTATTTATTCTCCAGTGAAGTTTTCTTCATTGTAATTTTAAGCATTTTGTTTTGATTTAAAATAATTTAGAATGTTACTCATAGATATTGTCAACTCGAATGCATAGTCAACTTTCTTTTCATCACACTCATCGACAGAAGGCAAAATTTTTGGCTAATCAAGATCAAGAAGTCGAGCAAGTTACTTCATGTATGGTACCATTCATGCCTTTTTCTTTTGTTTCTTTAGGTGTGTGTCAAATATTTCTATTTTTTGAGTAGTATATTAAAAAATTTTGTGTTTTACATAATTTTCTCTATTGTTAAAAATTTAATTGGGTTCTTCTTTGCTATAGGATTAAAAATAATAAATTGGTGTGTAATCTATTCTGGGCGGGATCGTCGAGCTCTGAATTTCTCTCTAATTATGAAAAAAATATTTAGTGTCTTATTTCAAAAATACTTTTTTTATTGGCTGCAATAACAATATATGTTTCTTTCTTTTTTTTTGGACAGATTATGATGCATATAATTTCTATATAGTAGTATTGGGTTGATATGAAACAGAAAATATTCTCTAGGCCAACATAAAATAAGAGTAACATTATTTTAAGACTTAATTTGTCTTTTCAAGATTATATAACTTATTTGTTAAAGGTAAAATTATGCTTATATCTAGAAAAACAACCCTTTTATTAGCTGATTTTTAGGAATTTAATTAAGTTAACTTTTTTTAGTTACATTACACTTTTCTATACTCATTGGTTTGGGTAGTAGAATATAATATCAAGTATTTTATAAATTAATAGTATTTATATCAATCATTGAATAGCATTTTTAGCTTTAATATCTAATAATTTAAGTAATTAATAAGAAAAATTAGCTTAAGAACCGTTGAATTATAAAGGCATGTGGGCTTCGAAGAGTACAAATTCTAAATTGTAAAAAAATGACAACCTTGTGACAAAAATCTTAGGGAAAGATCTTCAAACAAAAAAACAAGTAGCAACTAAAATTAAACAAACCTTGTTGTAATTCCTTAGTTGTTAATTGCTTTTATATTGTTCCACATTAAAATTTCCATTGTAGCACTTGTAACTTGGAAACTTTTGAAATAATCTAAAACAATATCTTAGATGTTACATATTTATATTTCAGCATTTATCATGATGTTGCAAACATGAGCTTGTGCAGACCTATGAGATAAATTATCCTCCATTGTTCTTCTTGGTTGTGAATAAAAACAACATATATAATTGTAATAGACAACACATTGAATCCCTACTATAAAAGACTTCATACTTTTATTGGTCTTGGAGATATATTTATGTGTCAAGCCAAGGAAGTGTGCTCATAATAAATTACTTATTTGAGCGGGATAGTTTGAGATGGAATTAATGAATTTTGGGAATGAGTATTCTTCTTGCAAGTTATTTTGTTGTGACCAATTTGCAAAAACTTGCTATACGTTCCTAACTTCCATTTCTTACTCAATTTGGTAACATCTATTATTACACCATGTGTTTCATTTAATGTAGAGTATTTTTTTTCTCTTTTTTTTTCATGAATTGCTTTTCTTTTTAATACAGTAATATTATAAGGTCATTTCTTCTATTTCCGCATAGTTTATCTTTTTTGGCTCATAGTTAGAACGTTCAACATGAAGTAGTTCCGTACGATACCACATATCAGGTTCATCCATTGGAATAACGATTGAGGCATAAAATCTTATTTGAGTAGCCTTCTTATAACAATCGTTGTCAAAATTTCTGGATTGCCTCTTACATGGGAACATGCAGCTTACCACAAGTGAGAATAGGATTTTTATAAGGTCTTATACCATGTAAAATTAGGTTCATCCATTTAATTCAACACTTAATTGTTCACTATTCATAATTTGTATTTGAAATAATAATTGTCCAACCCGAGTATGAATTCATGAAGCTACCGCTACTTTCTTTACTTCTACTAGTTCATTCGAGAAAATGAGCTTTTTGTTATGGTAAGAAAATTGTTTAAAGTTGTCACGCCCAGAGCTACCACCAAGACGCGGACACGGAACCTATGACCACAAGCGATCCCAAGCTAACCCTGCTGGCATGATCATGAAAATACTAAATATAATAAACTGTTGCGGAAGATAAGTCATAATTAAAATGAAAATATGGGGGATACTCATATTCTATAACTGAGATATTTGAAAACAATGAGTTTAATACAAAAGAAATATTAACTCAATACTAAGCTGAAATCTAGCTATGTCTCAAAATAGCCTCTAAATTAGACTAGAAATACTGGGGCAAGCCCCATCTAAATCTAGCAAAAACTGAAACTAAATGACTAAAGACTGAAATGAAACTCATGATTGTTGTCCTCGGAGAATGAGGACTCACCACTGAATCTGCTGAACTGCAGATCGGGAAATCAATCTATGTGTGATCTAGATGCTGAGAACCTGAACCTACATCAAGAGAATATGTAGCGCACGTATACGTCACTATTGAAAGGTACTGAGCATGTAGGATAGAGTAAAGCTGAAATAAAACAAAACTAAACTAGCACAAAACAAGTATAATAATCTGAACGTGATGTGCTGATTTCTGAGCTAACTGGATGCAATGACCAATTTATAACATGCTGAAACTGAATACTGAATATACTGATAAATGGTCAATGCAGAGAGTCTGACTGAACTGTGGGAGATATTAATAAGCGATAATAAAACCACATGAGCTAAATGTGGAGTCCTATGTATACGCCCCATCAAGAGGACCCAATATACCCTGCCAAAGGTATAAAGGCATGATGTCGTGATCAGTAAAGTGATTGCGCACAGAGGGGACTTACAACCTACTTGGCTAAAAGTTCTGGGACTATTGGGTACGCTAAACCCTAGTCCAACTCGATAGTATGCTACTGATTATATCTGAATTTCTATAAATACTGGATGGCTCAAAACTGAACATGCAAACTGAGAATGCAACAATTAATCTTGTAATTATGCATTTATAACTAAGGCATGTATATCTGAAGTGTATTAAATATATGACCTAGCATGTGTAATTCAAGAATTAAAGAAATACAAAGCTATGGTTCTGAAATTCATGCGATAATTTGAGTAATAACTTGATAATCTGATCTCGAACATATATTTAATAAATTCATGAAGTTATATCAAGGTTCTAGAAATCCTAGGTTTAATCATATAAAAGAATCAACAACTGACTGAAACTAAGGACCCAATGGGTGAAAGGAACCCACTAGTGAAATCCCACATACCTGGTGATGAAATCCACGAAAAAATACTTATGTTTCGGAGCTGGAACTGCTGGAGCTTGTGGTTTTCTTGAACTAGGGTTCTTGAGCTTTTTTGTCCTCTCTTGCTTCTAATTTTCTAATTTTTGATTTAATGATTTGACTTGGATATGTTTTAATTATGTTTCTAGGCTTAAACTAACTAAAATTTGATGATTTAGGGTCAAAACGACGTAACTTAGGGTTTAAACAGAGTGAGAAAGGTCATAAAGACCCCTGGGAAGTTTGCTGTCGGGCCTCACGATGGCCAGGACTGACGCCCCGTCGTTGGGTCCGTTGTTAGGGCCTGTTCGATAGGCCTTTACTAGAATGGACATAACTTTTTACTCGGAGGTTTGATTTTATCAAGGTTGGTGGATATGAAAAGATAATTCAATTATCTATCTTTGGATAGGTCATCAAAGACCTAATTAATTTTATGATAAGAGTTATGATCATTTCAAGGTGAGCGAACTGCATTTCCCCTTAACTGGCTGCAAATTTTCCACCTATGGTCAGACCTACGAACGGTAGGTCCACCTATGAACCATGCTGGTCATCCATAGCTCTTGTCACAGAGTGGTTGAAGGGATTCTTGATCGACGATCACGGACTACGGACCGTCGTTTTACCTACGAACCGTAAGTCCGTCCGTCGTCCAAGACTTAACTAATTTTTCTTGGCTGAAGTTTTTGGGAGTTTCTAATCCCATCGACGGTTGTGCAGGACGGACCATGGTTCAGGCTACGGTCCGTCGATACCACCGTTGGTAGAACGTGTAGATTTTTCTAAAAACTTATTTTTTTTGTCTGTTTTGGTTATTGGGTGTTACATTATCTCCCCTTTGGGAACATTCATCCTTGAATGAAGACTAAACTAGCTGAAATAGAGGGAGAGAGATGCGAACCCCACTACTAAACACTGAGAACTGAATTCTAACTGAATTTAGTTCTGAGTACTTGCAATTACGCTTCAAATGAAAGTACAAACTAATGGAACATGATTCTAAAACTGAATTTAAGCATTAATTACTGTAAAACTGAAGAGAAACTATTATCTCAAGCTGGAGTGGAATCGGAAGGAAAAAGGTAAGGATACTTGGCTTTCATGGATGCTTCTGCTTCCGAAGTAGCTCCCTCTACAGACTAACTCCTCCACAAAACCTTGACTGAAGCGACTTATTTGTTTCTCAACCTTCTAACCTAACGGTCAAGAATCTCAACTGGTACATCCTCATAAGAAAGACTATCTTTCACCGCCACACTCTCTAATGGCATTATAGAGGATGGGTCACCCACACACTTCTTGAAGAGTGAGATGTGGAAGACCTGATGCACTGCTGCTAATTTTGCTGGCAACTCTAACTCATATGCCACCTTGCCAATCCTTTTCAAGATCTTGTAAGGGCCTACATATCTAGGACTGAGTTTCCCTTTATTTCCAAATCTCATCACCCCTTTTTAGAGGTGAGACTTTCAGAAAAACCCAATCATCAACTTGGAACTCTGGTTCCTGTCTCCTTACATCTGCATAAGATTTCTGACGACTTTGGGTTGTCTTAAGTCTATCTCTAATGAGTTGCACTTTCTCCATAGCATAAAGGACTGAATTTGGCCCTATCAAAGTTGTTTCACCTACTTCAAACCAACCAACATGAGATCTACATCTACGCCCATATAAAGCCTCATAAGGGGCCTTCTGAATGCTAGAATGGTAGCTCTTATTGTAGGCAAACTAAATAAAAGGAAGTTGATCATCCCAACTACCTTTGAAATCGATCACACAAGCCCTCAACATATCCTCTAAGGTCTGAATGGTACGCTCTGCTTGCCCATCCGTCTGTGGATGAAATGTTGTACTAAGGTTAACTTGAGTACAAAGACCTTTTTGAAATGACTTCCAGAAATGAGAGGTAAAACTGAGGACCTCTATCTGAGATGATAGACAAAGGAACCCCATGCAACCTCAAAATTTCAGTAAGGTAAAGCTTGGCATAGTCCTCTGCGGAATATGTAGTATTGACTGCCAAAAAGCGAGAAGACTTAGTCATCCTATCAACTATCACCAAAATTGAGTCATGCTATCTGCGAGTACGAGGTAACCCTGTGATGAAATCCATATTTATCACATCCCACTTTCAAGTAGGAATATCGATCTCTTGAGTCATACCTCCTGGTTTCTGATGTTCTACCTCGACTTGCTGGCAATTGGGGCACTTACTCACAAAGTCTGCTATATCCCTATTCATGCCATTCCACCAATAGACTTCTCGCAGATCGCGGTACATCTTAGTGGCACCTGGATGAATAGAATACCTCGAGTTATGAGCTTCTGCAAGAATATGCTGCCTCAACTCCCCCACATAAGGAACACACAATCTACCTTGGTAGTGAAGTACCCCATCTCCCCCTTGGGAGAAAACCTCCACTCTCTGATTGTTGACTGCACCCTTTAGTTCAAGAAAGATCGGATCACTCTCTAGCGAGCAAGATCGAACTCCCAAGCGAGCAAGCCTGTGAACATCCTTCATTAGCTCTTTTCTTTTTTCCTCGACATGGGCTACACTACCCACATATAATCTACTAAGAGCATCGGCCACTACATTAGACTTTCCAGGATGATAATGCACACTCATATCATAATCCTTAAGGAACTCAAGCCATCTCCTCTTGCGAATATTCAACTCTTTCTGGGTGATCACATACTGAAGGCTCTTATGATCGGTGAACACATCTATGTAAACACCATACAAGTAGTGTCTCCATATCTTGAGTGCAAACACCACTGCTGCAAGCTCAAGGTCATGAGTTGGATAGTTCTTCTCATGCACCTTAAGCTTTGTAGATGCATAAGAGTTATGATCATTTTAAGGTGACCCAACTGCATTACCCCTTAACTGGCTGCAAATTTTCCACCTACAGACCATAGGTCCTCCTACGAATCATGCTGGTCATCTATAGATCTTGTCAGAGAGTGGTTGAAGGGATTCTTGATCGATGGTCACGGACTACGGACCATCGTTTTACCTACGGACCGTAAGTCCGTCCGTCGTCCAAGACTTAACAATTTTTTCTAGGCTGAAATTTTTGGGAGTTTCTGATCCCATCGATGGTTGTACAGGACGGACCATGTTTCAGGCTACGGTCCATCGATGCCACCGTTGGTAGCACCTGCAGATTTTTCTGAAAAACTAATTTTTGGTCTGTTTTGGCTATGGGGTGTTACAAAAGTCTTATGTATTTAGACATGTTACAGTAGTGAGATTAAGTTGGTATTAGAATACAATATCTCTCTTTTTATTAGTTCTTTTCATCAAGTTTATTTACATTTGTCAAACTATCCAAGTATAAGTTTCTCCCTTGTCTTTAAAATTGCAAGTAGCTGCGATGATACATGCATGCAAACGTTATACGGAATGATTATTTTATTCCCTTGAATAAATAAAAAAAATTAGTCAAATCATATTTCAGTTTTTTCTTGTTCTAAAATGTGACTTCCTCCATAATCTGGGTGTCTTGTCGTTGAACCAACTTCTAGCTTCTTTGTACTCTTCTCCAAGATACTTATCTCATACGTATAGTTACTTACATAGGTTTCCCAAGAAGCTTTTCAAATAGTGTTGTGCTCTAAAATAATTTTATGCAATCATTGATAGTTAATAAAAATAATGATATATACTTTTATGTTTGAAATAGTGTACATGAGAGTAAGGGACTCATATAATGTTGGGATTATGAAAAGAGACGAAGAGTCATATTTTTTTTTAATAATGTAGGTATGTGTTGGCAATCATTCTAGATTTCATGTTTTTTAATATAAACAAATAGACAATCATAAAAATGTTTATCAACTAAAGTTTTTATCATAATGGTAGGGTCAACGGGTGTCATTATGGAGGTATATATACGTCATGGACAATCATTTGAAGTGAGAAGTGGTAAGTTTTAATTATGTATTTGGTTTATTTAAATGAAGGACAAAATAGATAGTTCATATTTAATGAAAAGTTTTTGTTATATAACTTTTGTCTTTTAGACTTTTCACTTTTAGAATGGTATAGATATAAGATATGGATATAGATCCTACCGATATAATATGGTAACACAACTATCATTATCATCCTCTTTAAAATTATTTTTCTATATCAATCAGACAACATTAAAATATCAAATGTTATTATACGTATAATAACTAGTATTTTCTTTCTTCCAAGTATATAATAGCTAGTATTCCTTTTCTTCCACTTTCTGTTTTCAAGTTATTATATAGAGAGTCAAAGGAAGATTTCTTTGATCATCATATTTTTAGAAATATTTTGAATTGTTTATTATAGTAGTTTATATTTTTATAGAAGGGCATCCTTTGCAACTTTATTATCTCCTTTTCATAAATCTTGGCCAACTTAGAAGTTGTAATCTACTATTACTTAAAGTAATGGACTTAATTAGGTAACCTATCAACATGACCCAAATTAAGTCATACTTTCCCAAGGTCTTAGATATTCACACCATGAAGTCGATGACTATCATTTCTCACTTCCACTAAAGAATGAGCATTCTCTGAGGATATTGCACACCTTTGGTGCTCATACTTTGATTCCTGGCAATTTTGACACATAGACACATATTAAGCTATGTCCTTCTTCCTCCCTGCCTGTCCTCAATTCCCAATACATTTTATTACACCTGGATGAATCGAATATTGCAAACACTAAGACTTTGTCAGCACCTTTTGAATCAAGTCATCAACTCAAGGGACATAAATTCTCCCTCAAAAAGTGAGCACCCCTCATGTGACAAATGTGGCATCTAGAGTCTCCCTAGACATCATCTTTCACATGAGCTTGTTCAAATTGTCACCATTAAATTATTTAACCATGATTTTCCAGTCCTAAAGGCTATATTAGGCATGTCCTTAGGTCTAATCTTTAATTGGTGCTACTTTGACCTCAAGTCAATTTTTGTGAACATTGAAGCCCCCTATTACTGGTCAAAAGTATCATATGTACAGGGTATACAATATTTATTATGGATAGTAACCTTCTTCAACTATCTATAGTCTATGTATATTCTCATACTACCATCATTCTTCTTCACAAACAAGACCGAGCACCCTAAAGTAAAGCATTGCGGTTCCTCTATGTCACACCTCTTCCATTTTTAATTTACAATTGTTAAGGATATCACGGTTTTTAAGAAAAAAAAAGGAAAAGAAAAATAATATTTTTTAGAGTCGCCACTTCAGATTGAGTTATTCAGGTGTTTCAAGTCAACTGATAATTCCTAAATAAAAATGAAAACTCTTTATTTTTAGTCTACATTGGGTAAGGAATTTTATTCACCGGAGAGAATGTATGTGGCACCCCTCGAGTCCCATGGTTCTAGCACGGTCTCTTTATTAACTTATATTTGCCAAAGAATAACTCTTTGGATAAAAAAGTAAATATATATTAGTTACTATTTTTAAAAAAAAAAATTGATTGGCCTAAGAGCGTAATCGCACACAAGACATTTTTTTTCGAAAAAAGAATACACACCAAGGATCATAACTGAACACATGATGGTATTTACAAAAAATTAAACCAATTGAAATTAATTACTCAATTTTTTTAAAAAAAAATGATAAATTGAATAGATGAATATGTTGTAACATATAGACAAGAAAATGATTTTCTTGTGTTGTAAATTGCTTATTAATATTTGTTTTATCAAAAGAAACAAATACTCATTCAAGTATTAATAATTGAAAATAACAACAACAAAAAACAAAATAATTTTCTTTTAATGAATAATAATTAAATATTATCTTAAAATAAGTAGTATATATTAGTATTAGTTTTCTTTATATATATATATATATA